>NC_046155.1:63840281-64017781 GCF_011064425.1 Rattus rattus
GTAATCAGAACAATGCAAAGTGGGGGAGGACATTGAGCAGGTCCAGGAGCTCAACAAGTGAAGCAGGGTAAATGCAGAGACAGCAGCACAGGCTCATCTCAACCCATCCGTTCTCCTAAGAACATAAAGAGCTAAAAACATCCAGGTAACACATTACATCCAATATAAAGAATATATACAGACATGAGGCAGCTTTCCCATGAGAAAAATGCCATGGTCAGAAGACAAAAGAAAGGCATCTTTGCAGTACAACAGGGTGAAAAGTCAGAAGTAGAACTTCATCTTTAGAGAAATGTCCTTTCAAAGGCGAAGGTAGAATGCATTCTTTTTATGTAAATAAAAACAGTGAAAGGGTTTGTCAGCATCCAACTGCTACAAGCAGCTTTGTTAGGACATAGGACGATGATGATGAACAGGGAGAAGAGCATAAGCACGGCAGTTATGACCCAAGCCAAGAAAACTCAGCACAGTGCTATGAATTGTGAATGTCTGTGAAGGTAAATGTGTATGACATGAAGACCAGGAAGGCACACAGGCATTCTGACCTGGCATGAACTAGCATGCACTAAACACTTAACACTGTGCAGAGCAGACCTTATCACAAAAAGTACAGCTAAAGGAAAAAGAACAGTTAAAGAAATGGGCACACCAGGTTACATAACAATTAGTGTGTGTGTGTGTGTGTGTGTGTGAGAGAGAGAGAGAGAGAGAGAGAGAGAGAGAGAGAGAGAGAGAGAGAGAGAGAGAGAGAGAGAGAGAGAGTACAACTTCAGTAAATGGAGAACAAACAAAACTCAGCACATGAGTGACTAGATCACAAACAGAAGTGAGGCTGCTAAGTCCCCAAGGAGATATCAATTGTGCCTGCATATGAGGGACTCTCTGTCAGTCCTTACTCTGTGTCTTCTCTCTGTTCTCATTGGAGAGATGTTTTCAGCTAGTATCCTATATTCCTCATGTGTTCCCAATGTTACAACTCCTTGCTCTCAGACCCACCGGTACAAAATGTGGATTCATTATTGTTCAGGCTTTGTGGACAGATGTGTCCCTGGCCTACACCAAGTCCCTTAGACTGGCTGTGGAAAATTGGTGCCTGGAAATCTCCGTGCAGTCCCAAATCCCAATGTACCATGCACTTGACTTTAATATTCTGGATTTATTCTCCTCCCAGGATGCTTCACTCTGAGCCCTATAACCTGTACTATATTATTTGATTTTTCAATATAATAGCATATTCTGCATTAATGGGAGGCCACACAGAGGAATGCAGATGTGTGGTTAGAATCAGGAAACTGGCTCATTTCTGGTGTTTTGTTCTCATTTTAAAATTTAGCAAATATAATACTGAGTGGAATATTGAAATCCTAAGAGTCTACATTATTTACTCAGTTCCTCTGTTTATCAGCTCATTCATTCCTTAGGGGTGACATACTGGGCAGTCTATGCTTCAACAGGGCCTGGACAATCTCACCACAAGGAGGGTGAAAGTAAATGTTCACTGTTCTCACTGGGTATAAGTCTTCCTTCTCGTTCCTCCCCAAGTTGCTTTTGGTCAGGATGCTTTATCACAACAATAGAAACCCTAAACCACCTGGATTTCAATATATAGTGGGTCGGCAACACTAATGCTGGACATAGGAAACTCCCCTGTCTATGATGTCAGTCACACAGCAGTTAGGAAGAGTAAACTTCCTACATCCCACCCACAATACCCCTCACTCATACCTAGGCATGAACTCTGGTCCCATGTGACTTAAAATTGCTCCTCTCTACAGGTCTTTGAGCTCTCTACATATTCCATGATTCCTCTTTTCTGGCTGAGGGACACAGTCAGGCACTCTATATTGCAAGGCAACATTTCAGAAACCATAGTCATGGGTACTAAAATGCACTGAACAGTTTTCCCCCAAAACCATGAGTCCACGACCTAATCTATACCTTTAGTGGTACCTTATTTAGAGAAAAACGCCTTGTAGATGCCATGAAGTTGAGGGTTTTCAGACAAAATTCAGGGTAACCCTAAATCTAAAGGCTAGAATCCTTATGAAAAAGGATTGGAAGATTAAAGACAGACATAGGGGGAGACCGAGGATTAGAGTGATGGTCCTATAAACCAAGGATTTTCAGAAGTCACCTAAAGGGAGAGAGAGAGAATGCAATGGACTATGGACAGACTGGCTTCCAGAGTTACATGTTGAATTCCTGTTGCTTTCCCAAGCTGTTCTTTTTAATGACAGCCACAGCAAACCCCCAATAGGTGCTGCCTGTGTGTTGCAAGCTGAGCTTCAGCCTCTCCCAACCCTTTGGATGACAATTTCAGCTGCTATTTACTCAGAGAAATTGTGGTACCCAGTTTGCTCTTCATACCCCAGGGTTGGGCAGGGCATTCTGGCCTGGAGGCTGGGCCTGACTCAGTGCCCATCTGCAAGATAATACTGGAGCTACCTGTTCATCTCTGAGGTCATTTGTTTTCTATAGGATCACCCAGGTCTTCTAGTCCTGGAATGTTTTGACTTCCCTGCAACCCATGTCTGTGGATCCACTAATCCAGTGTAAACGCACTTCAGGATGCAAGATCTGAGAGCTCTGCCACAGCATAGGGAGTCTCTCCAACATTCTGCTTTCCCAGAGGCAGAAATCAATGCTGTGGGGAAGCATGGATTCTATGCATCTCTTCTGGAGTACTAGGAGAGAGAACCTAAGGATATCAAAGGAAGTTCTATGTCCAACATCACTAACTGCTGAGATAATATGTGTTGGAAGCCAGGTGTCTTAAGATTTCTATTCTTATGATAAAATATTATGAGTAAGAGCAACTTGAGGAAGGAAGGGTTTATTTGTCTCAAACTTCCATATCACAGTCTCTCAACAAAGGAAGTCAGGTTGGGAACTCAAGTCAGGAACCTAGAGTCAGAAACTGAAGCAGAGGCTATGAAGGAGGAATTTCTTTTACTGCCTTGCTCCCCATGGCTTGCTCTGTTTATATATATATTTACAATTCATGACCACCTCCACAGAGGTCGCATTACCTTCCAAAGGCTGGGCCCTCCCACATCAATTATTAATCAAGAAAATGCCTTACAGATTTGCCTATAGGTTTCTCTTCCCAAATAAGTCTAAATCTGGGTCAAATTGACAAAAATCATGCAGCACACCTAGAAAGAGAACCAGGCCAGAGACAGTCCTCTCTCTCTCTCTCCCCCCCCCCCCCCACCTCTCTCTCTCTCTCTCTCTCTCTCTCTCTCTCTCTCTCTCTCTCTCTCTCTCTCTCTCTCTCTCTCTCTCTCTCAGAGACAGCACTCCATGCACTCCATGGCTTTCTGCACTCACAGGTTCAAAGCCCCACTGCAGTATAACATACAGTAGAGGATAAGAGCACACCATGACTTTCGACACTCACAGGTTCAAATCCTCATTATGCTATAACATGCTGTGGGAGACTCGAGAAGTGTAGGGGTGGGATCATTCTGGAGCTGAGGCAGCCCTGATAGCTCCCAGAGAGAATGCTGTGAGCTATGCAGTGTGTCTGGGCTTCCTCCCTGTCTTGTCTCATCATGCCTGTGGTCACTCAGGAAGTTAGTTGTACCACAGCCCCTCCCCTCTCCAGCTTTCTGTAAGTAGCAGAGCTGCATGTGTACATTATGTGACTTTTCCTGGAGACACATGAACAAGCATCTATCTGTCCCAGTTAGATTATCAGTGGCAGACCAAAGAAGTGATTCTGCCTGAGTCTGTCTTGGGGAACCACTGAGCTTACAGGTGCATGGTAGAGGGCGTCTTACAGGACTGTGGATGATCACCCCAAATAAATATATCTGGAAGCTCTACCTAAGCATGAATGATGACTTCTTTAACCATAAAATAGATTCCCTTCTTCAGTTACCTTTCCACTTGCTGTATACTCTAGCACCTCCAAGACCACATATAGTAGAGGCCCAATCGAATATGCATGGCAGAATGGCTAGAACCTCAACCACTCACTCCTTTGTTCTATGAGAGAATGACCTCAGGCCCATCTTGTTTGTGGTGTTCTGATGGCAGTTACAACTATGGCTGCATTATGCTCAGAGGTTCCACACCAGTGTGCTTCATATCTGCCATGGTGTTCTTTTCCTGCATCAAAACAAGCATTAATAGTATACAAGAAATCACGATGTCTTATCCAATTGTATACAGGAAAGGAATTGCTTCCCCCCTAAAATCTACATTGAAATGTTGGTGAATGTTATTCATGGAGATACCACCAGCTCTGTATGCAACATTCAGGCAGATCCCAGGCCCATTGAGAAAAGTCACTTCCTAGAGTTTGGTCTCTCACCTTGTTGAGCAACAGGTGTGTGAGAAGAGGAAACATTGAAGCCATGCATCCTTTGTTATAATCTGTTGCAGAGACCCAGGGTCAAGCACTTGGTAATCCTGGGATTTGGACTCCCTTCTGTTTACATGGGTGGAACCATCACTATGATTCAGCCTGAGATCTTTCCCAGCCATGTGTTGATGGACCCTCCTGGTCATGCCGGACTGTGGTGAAAGTCACCCCTTTTGCTATGGCGGGTGTAATCGACTTAGTAGCAACTGCTATCGATGTTTCAAGTATTCATCTCTATCTAGATGACAGAAATCTTTACGCTTTAGGGTAAGTGTTGAATACAACGGTAAGCTTCAAGAGGCATCCTGAGTGAGGTCACATTAATCACCTGCCCTTTGTAAAGACTTAAGCTTCAGCATCACTGTGTGGCTTCTACTGCAGATGCCTGGGGCATATTGGAGTTTCTTTTTCACATTAAGGATCTTTTGAGTCTAGTTTTGTTTTCTGTAAAATTCTCTCTGTTCACTGGCAGGGAATGATTCTGGAAGTTTCTATAAATTGCCCAAGTTTTAGAATAGCCCTTGCTGGGTGAGTCTCAATAGGTGCGGATGTGTATCTGGTAAGGGAATTTCCCTGGACAACAGGATAATGAACTGGTCTTGTCCTTAAAGCCACCTGAGCAGAAACAGAGATGCTCTGCTGGCTTGCTTATAAACCAGAGAGATGGCATAAAGCTGTCACCAGAAAGCAGGTGGCTGGATGGTATTTGTTTTTCAAATGAGTCCAGCATTAATCAGCTTATCTATTGGTTGGAGCTGGATCCTGATGAGAGGCATTGAACTATGGCTCCCCACCGTGCTTTCGGAATCTAGCAGGCAGACATTCTCGTGTTGTTCAACTGTTAACACAGTCTGTAATTGTCTATTAAACTGTGGATCCGGGTCCCATCTGGAAAGTTCAAAGGAAAACAATTTCCCAGTTATATGTTCAGCTGATTGTTCTTTGTTCTTATTGTTCAGTAGATGGGACGTTTGTGGTAATCATCAGGTTGTTTACAAATGTTTTTAATTAAAGCTGAGAGACCCTGGGACTCGGGTGTTTGGATAAATAGCTTGCCACGTGTGAAAATATTCTGTATGTGTCTCATAGGACCAGAGACATGTTGATCAGTTCTGTCCTGGGTAGAGTTGGGAGAAGGGAAAAGAGAAAAGCAGAGTTAGGGAGGAGGACAGGCATGTGGGAAGCTCCAGCCTGAGCTGGTCTTTTGGAGCCCCTGAACTGTCACTCCCCAATGCTCAGGCACATGCAATTAGCACTGGTTGGAAAGGCAGCAGCTGTTGTTTCCATCCAAGTCCAAAACCTGGAAGCCAATGGTTCTCCAGCCTGCCGAGGGAGCCACAGTGGCTGCTAGCAGCTTGCCTGTCCTGCTCAACAGCTTGCTCGGGGTTTGCTTGGTCCAGATTCCAGCCTGTGATGAAACTATAGATGCAGAAGTTGTAAGCATATCAGACACTCCAGGGCGCCATGAGTATGGTCTTGATAGAGACATCAAGTTCAACTCTTGGCTTGACCAAAGCAGTGGGGAAGCCGAACTCTGCCTGCTCTAGCTGCCAGCCTAATGGTCCTTGTCTGCCCAGCATTCTTCAGCTCTTAACACTGGACCAGTGCAGTCAATGGGTGAGTGAAGCAGCCCCTGATTGTTTTAGATGAAGCATGTGGCTCTCCTGAATGGTCTTCCAAGAAGACTGGACTTCAGCTCATAGTAAAGTTTTGTTTACCCCCAGGCTTCAACAAGAGAAAAGAGAAAGGAGGAAAGAGAAAGGAGGAAGGTAAATCCAGGCCAAAGGCATCTGAAGAGACAGCAAAAGCAGGCGTGTGCTGAGCTGTCCTGTATGTCACCATGGCTATGTTCTCTAGCCCTCTGCAGGGATTCAGCAAGCCACGTGTCCACTCAATCCTTCTCACCTGCCTCAAATGAATCACTGGCTATAACACTGGGGGAGCATTCTGGATATCGTGGACTCCTGGGCCACAGGGCCTCACCTGTCACAAGACACCCCTGTGAACCTCTGATGCCAGATCTCAGTAGCAGAGTATGGCTCAGTATGGATATAAACGGCAATGTCCCATCTCCACCATATTCCCTTGATTGGGAAAGGACAATGACTGTAGTTGTGGACAGACAGTTCACGATGGTGGACCTATGGATGACTGGAGAACTGAAGGCAGGGTTTTGGCTTCACCATCTGATTATCTTATGCTGGGGTGGGATGAGACACTTATTTTCTGATTTAAAAAATATTTCATATATCTGAGACAAACTCTAGGAGCCAAGGACATGCAAAATAAAGATAGTCAATAAGAGAAACCCTCTCTTTTTGAATGTATGAGTAATATTCTGTACATGCATGCACACACACACACACACACACACACACACACACACACACACACCACTCACTTATGGAGAGTGTTTAGCAGAATTATTTTTGTATGTTCTCCCCAAAGTCAGCAAATGTACACTGGACCTCTATCTGTGACTAGGAGGTGAAGGTCACTGTAGGGCAGGTAAACCATAGCAATCCCTGAGGCTGACTGTTGTCCTGTACCGTCCTGATTTGGCAAGGCTCTTTGCCTAGAGGTCATAGGACACAGAAGTTAACTTTGCCTCATCCTTATTCAATGTCATTGAAGAGTATCGGCGACAGGAGTGATAGCCTTCCTGGGGCAGAGGAGAGAAGGTGTGGTCATCGGGTATGGATTGGAATGGGTACTCCTCTGTGGTAGAAATAGAGGGTCAGGAAGAAATAACAACCCAGTAGGTCAGTGGCCAGCAACATAAGCTTGCCTGGGTCTGGGGACTCAGAGAGGATTTTTGGCATACAATGTGAAAACCATAGCAGATCAGTATGTCAAATGCCAAGGTACCACAGTCAGAGGGAACTCAAAGCCAGGGGATGCAGAGATGTCAAGATGGTCAAGACAGGAAGAGCCAAAACATGCTGGGGAGCCCTGGATTTGCATACTCTGCCCTAGTTGACCAAACTAGCCTCAGCCATATAACATAACTGTTGGTAGAACAGCTAGGGACTGGGACCCATGAAGATCCAGGGAGAGCATACAGGGGCATTTATCCAGTGCAAACAGACTCATGCAGGGAACTAAGTCTGGGTTGTAGGACATGAGTCTACTAGAGCCCGTAAGGCATGGTTAGGAGGCAGCTGAGACCCTGTTGGAAATGAGTCTGGGGTATGTGGTTACCACGCCTACACCATCAGACACCCTGGAGACACTAGGGTCAGAGTTGACTCTCCCTAGAGTCACCAGCCTGCTGGTGTCTCTGAGCTCCAGTCAGACGGCCACAATTCCTGGGCTCCAAAGCAGAGAAGGGGCTAAACCTCTTTTGCCTGGTCTCCTAGATATGCAGGAAATCCATCTTTGTGGGCTACCTTGAGTTAGCTTGTAGGACTCCACTGTTTCCATGGCAACCAGAGTGTTTCAGAGCTGAAGGTAGAGGGGCAGAAAGAGGGACAGCAGAGCCCCAGAGCTATTCTGCTCTCCACATGCCTCTGCATACTGTGCCAGCCCCACTGCTGCTTGGGAGCCATGTAGGGCCAGGACTTCCTACCAGCCTTCAGCTGACATTATCCCTGCTGGTCTCTGAAGGGCCAGGGAGCACATTAATGAGTATTGGGATATACAGATCATTTTCCTGAGGAAAATTTCTCTGCTTTCTCAAACTGAAAACCAACCAGAAGAATGGGTCAGGCAGGGGAGGAAACAGGGTGACAAAGTGTATGGGCATCACAGGAGCACAATTCCAAGTAAAGGGGATTGAATCCAGTGCAGGAGAGGCCTGGAAGCTGAGGGAAGGGGTGCTGCTGGGGTGTGGAATTGCAGAACCATTCACTGCCCCCTTCACCCCTTTAGATGTGGCCTCTGCAGACTGAATCCCAGCACCCTCCCCTCTTCGGCAGCCTTAAGATCAGATCTTCATCTTACTTACCCAAAGGTAAAAATATTGAAGAAAACAATTTCCCAGTACTTTTCTGCTAACCTAGTGCAAAAGGGCAACATTCTGTCTGGTGCCAAATAACAGGATCCATCACAGGGGTAGGGAGAGCTTTGGTAGCTTGTAAGAAAGACGCTTCTCAGAATCAGGAGAGGCTTTTGCGAAGTCCCTCCTTGCCTTTAGGATGTTTGCATGGATAATCCCAGAAGTTGCCGGTGGCCTTCTCATTCTAGGCTCAGAGGCTCTGGTTCGTCCTATTCTACAAAAGCCTTGGGAGATCTCTGCTAGTTCCCAAATCAAGCATACCAGCGATGGCATAGAGGCAGGGTGCTTTTTCTTATTAACAGTACAGTCAGGAAGAAATTACTAGCAGATAATCTTGACTCCAGAGGTGAAGGACCTAACTCACCCTGTCTTTACCCAGCCAGGCCAGGCAGTGCCTACACATGAGCCTCTGTAGCAGATTTCCTTACTCTGTGAGCACCAGGCAGGAACTTAAAAGCACTAATGACTTGGAAGTGACTCTCCTATACATTCAATGCTTTGTAGGCTCTGCTCTGTCTAACTGTCTACCAGGGCAGAGAAGGGGGAGGTTTTCTTTTGCAAACATCCTGCCATAGGAGAGAATGGTGGGCCTGAAGACAGTTGAAAATGCTAAGTAGAAAGGGCTGAGATGGCAGGTTGAATGCTTGGTCCTGCCCAATTTGGTACCAGTGTGGATCATGTTTTCTCCTGGTATCCTGTAAGTGACAAAATGTGATCAGCCTTCTTCCTGTGCGGCTGCTGACCCAGCCCACCTGCCTAGTGTCAGAGACTCATTATCTCCTGGCTCTGATACCCAGCTATACAGGCCAACAGACATAACCCCCCCCCAATAAAAAACAACTCAGAAGAGTCCTGTTAACTTCAAAATTCACCCATCATTACCTGAGATACATGAAAAGAGGAGGAATCAATGACTGACGTTGCTTTCCACATGGACAGTTACTTGCTGTGGTGTTGGCCTGCATACTAGAGAGAAAACAGACCTGATTTCTAGAACCACTGAGGCCAGCTCCCTGTCCTTCCCTATAGTACTCCCCTGGTGGACAATGGGTCTGATGGAGGGCTCCCTCACAGTGCTCACCACACAAGTTCAAGTGTAGAAGAGGAGAGCTCCAGATGTCAGAAGTTGCTGTTTTCCTGGTGCAATACAGCATGCTTCAGCTGCTATGTCAGACTTGGGGGCTGAGATCCTCTAAGATGTATTCACCAGATCCTACAACTATTTGTGCAATTAAAAGCTTCAGAAAAGCTGAGATGGAATGAGATGGACATTGAATTGTTGTCCAAAAGTGAGCCTCTAACAAGGCTATACTAAATGGGATGAGGCTTACTCTCCCCACCCTCAAACACACACACTAGACACTGTCAGTGCCCAGTTGTCCTTGGTGGGGGGAGGGTTGGTAGTAAGTAAAGCACTCTAGAGAAAGAAAGAAAGATAGATATTTCTAAAGAAGAAAGACAGTGGGTCAGGGAGTTGTCAGAACAAGGTCACTTGTAGCTCCTAGGGAAATCTGCAGGCTGTGTGCCATCCACTGCAGGATACTTCTGCTGTACACTTTGCCCCAGATTTTCTCACTAGGCCATCTGAGCTTAGTTGGGACTGATTGCATTCCATTTCCCCCTCTAACCAGACCATATTCTTCATAAGTTAAGACCCCTATCATAGTTAGCTTTATCTGTCAACTTGACACAGCCTGAGGTCATCTAAGAAGAGAGCCTCAATGGAGGCATTAGCTAGATCAGGTTGTCCTGTAGGCACATCTGTGGGGGATTGTCTCCATTGTTAATTAATGTTGGAGGGCCCAGGCCACAGGTGGCTGTCCCATTCCCAAGGCCGATGGTTCTGGGATGTATAAGAATGCTAGCTAAGCACAAATCTGTGAATGAGGCATCAGGACACATTCCTCCATGGCTTCTACTGTACTTCTGTACCAATTCATGAGTTCCCTTCTTACAGGAAATACTGTGTGGAATCATAGACAGGCCTGCCTTTAAGTTCCTGCTTGAGTTCCTTGACTGACTTCCTTCAGTGATTGATGAGGACATGGAATTGTAAGCCAAACAAACCCTTTCCTCCCCTAAGTTTATTTAGGGTCAAAGGGTTTTATCATAGCAACAGGATGAACCTAGAATGATCAATATTTTTCACTCCAATCTCTGCATTATGATCTTCTACCAAAGAACCTACCTGTGATGCTCTCAGTGACACCTGACACCTAGACCCATTCTGAAAATCATGTTGCTAGAGCAAAAAGATGAGAGTTTATGTTCACGGGATGGCCCTCTCCTTCATAGTAGAGCTCCTGATGGGAAAGTGAAGAAAGGGCAAAGCAATTAGTTAAGTAGAAGAAAGAAATAGAATCACTCACACAGCCAATTGAAGAGTTCTTTGGACAGACTTTGTAGGTTGACAGATTGAGGTAGGAGTACAGGGACCCAAAGTTCTCCAAGAAGGGTGACATTAGTAGAAACATAATTTGAAAGGAGATCAGGCTGCAAGGTAACATATCATATAATACAGCAACTAATCATAAGCATGGCAAAAGGAACAGTTACAGAAAAAAATCAGTTCTTCAAATAATATACAATTCTGCTTTAATGTCAGAGATGCCAATCTTAACACACTACAACTATATTCTCAGTGCAAACCTAAGGGGGTCAAGCTACCCAACCCATTTAGAATGGTAAAGGTGAGAACAATATTCTGGCTTCACTGACAAACAAAAATGATTAAATAATGAGCTACAGCTGCTGGCATTAGATCAATGCATATAGCCAAGGTCTAAAACACAGATTCTTTTGCAGATACCCATGTTGGTTAGTTTTCTCACTGCTTGGATAAAATAACTGACAAAGGTAGCTTAAGAGGTTAGGGTTTCTTTGTCTCACAGTTTGAGGGTACAGTCCATCATAGCAGGTAAAGCATGGAGGCAGAAGTGGGAGGTACCTGGTGACATTGTGTCCACAGCTAGAGAGCAGAGAGGTAGATGCTGGCACCTAGCTGGCTGTGTCTTTTTGGTTCAGTCTAGAACCTTAGTCCATGGAATGATTCAACCCACATTTAAGGTGGATCCTTCCCCACAAATTACCTGACCTAGAAACATTTGTGTTCAGTGGCTTGTCTCTACTGTGATTCTAGATAACTTCAAGTTGAAAAGAGATTAACAATCAGAGGGGCCCATAAGGATATGAAAAGTTAAGGCGGGAGAGGAATTAGTTCAGTGAATGGTTCAGAGGCAATTAGCAAATAAACTCCAGGTAAATTCAAGACTAGCTGTGAGAATCAAAACTTCAAACATATTACTAGAACGTGTAGAATCTCATTAAGATTTGGGGGTAGTAAAGATCCTGAATAAGGCTCAAAGAGAAAAGTAACTTTGAAAAAGATTAATTAAGTTCTGTCAAAACCTTTAAAGTCCTGCATTGGAAAAATATGGCAGGCTATACATTCAAGCCCATGGGGTAAAAGAATCCATGCAGATCACTTATACAAATCAATACTTGTCTACACAAAGAGAAGCAATCCAATGGGAAGAAAGACAAGAACATAGTAGAGAAAATTATATGAAAGGAAACCTAAAGGCTCAGTAGGATGATGTGATTCTCAGCATCATTAGTGATAAGAGAGAGAGGATAAAAAGGTAAAGTGGAAAAGAATTAGCCTAGCACCAGATTGGCAGACTCTAATATCCAACTGTGCTAAATATTGATGAGATCCTAAAGCAATGTTGGTAGCTGGAGCTTAAATTGGTGTAATCGATTGGGTGATATCTAACAAAGTTATAGATGTAATTTTGTCTGGCCTAAAGTTTCATCTTTAGGAAAGTATTCCAGGACTAGAAAGTTGCTCTGCAGAGGACCTATGCTCAGGTGCTGGCATCCACATTAAGAGACGCACAGCTACCAGGAACTCCAGCTCCACCCGGACCTCCACAGGTACTGCATTCACGAGCACAAGCCTATACACAGATCCATGGGCACGCACAAAACTAAAAGGAAAGTGGATCTTTTAAAAAGAGTTACCTGCTTACTTTTTAAAATATATTCTAAAGCAAGTCATGCATACACCTGAAGTTCAGAGAGGGATACTTGGACCATTGTCATGTGAAATAGGAGTTACTTCAAATCCAGCATTCATCAGAAACCCTGGACAATCTGCTAAGTTCCTCTTAGAATAGTGAGAGTCTCTGGAATCTGAGTGGAGCTCACGCCAGCTCTTTCCTTCTCTTCCCTATCTCAGCATGACCAAATTCTATTGAATGTATACAATCAAGAAGACAGAGCTGAACCCACAAGATGGTATTGGATTTCACACTCCTGAAAGTGATTATGAGGAGAAAATGATCTCAACAGATTAGGTAATTTAGGTGAATCAGAGGCACACCTGGAAGGACTCAGACTGACCAGGTAACTGGAGAATGAATGAGAAAGTCAAGCAGCCTTATAACAAGTCAAACAACTGTATCAGCAGCAGAAAGCTGCCTATAACAGAAAGCTTAGACCCAGATGACTGACCTGCTAGTTCAGTTTCTTCCAACAATTAGAGAAGAATCAATATATACTCTTTTCAGAGTAGAAAGGAAGTTACTTCTCCTAAGCCATTCCTTAGGTCACACCAGACACCCTTTTGCCAAGGAATGCAAAATATCTAGTAGAAATCTTATGGATGTCAATGTTAGAGTCTTCAGTGAAGAGACAGAAAACACTCCATCAATATTACAAGGCTTGATACTGTGACTGAGTGGGATTCTTATCTGGAATTCAAGGCTGGATCACTGTTGAATGTCAGTCCTTACAATACCTCATGTCAATGTATTTATTATTCTGTTTCCCTCCTTCCCATTCCATCCCACCTCTTCTCCTTTCTTTCTTTAAAACAGCCTGATTGCAAACTCAAAATCTTCCTGTTAACTCTAAAGTGCTAAGATTACACACATCCATGCACACCTGGAAATAAATCATGTCAAAAGAATTAAGGACAGATGGCCATGATCATCTGAACATTGGGTAATATGTACTTGATGAAGTCCTGTAGCCACTTATTTCAAAGGCACACACCAGAATGGAACTAGAAGAGTGTGCTCTCCTTGAAATAAAACATATAGGAAGAAATATTACCCAACATCATACTCCACATCAACAGACAAGATAGGGAAGTCTGCTCCTGCTTGGCCTATGCTATTCTGCTGTACTGGAGTTTCTAGGCAAGACAATTACACAGGAAGATGAAATAGACTCATTCATATGAAAAGAGAAAACAAACGCTATTTGATATAGAAAGTTGGATATGGAAACTTCCATAGAATCTAGAAATAAAATCTATTAGAGGTAATTAAAAAAAATACACCAACATTGCTGGATCCAGGATAATTTTTAAAAATTTCTAGTCGATAACTATAAGCAGTTAAAATGAATTTGATAAAAAATTCATTTCGGAAAGCATCAAAATTAATAATAAAATACTTCTAGGTTAAATATACTAAAAAGAAGTTCAATTATTGTACTCCATAAAATGTTGCCAAATGAGTTAAATTTCTCAGCTAATAGTGAGATGCCCAAAGTTCATGGATCAAATTATTTAAAATTGTTAAGAAGCAATTTTCAAATTGTCTGAGAAATCCAACATAGCTTCTCTCAGGATACCCAGCTAGGTAGTGTCTTTGTTTATTAGCAACTGAACAGCTGATTTTTACGGAAATGTCTATGAAAATGAAAGGGTTTCAGAAGAGCCACCAAATCATATGAAATTAGAGGACAGACAGTCACGCGCATGTGCACACACACACACACACACACACAGAGAGAGAGAGAGAGAGAGTCAGAGACAGAGACAAAGAGAGACAAGACAGAGAGACAGAGACATAGAGACAGCTGCAAAAAATTGGGCTTCATCCAAATAACAGAAACCTCTGTAATGATGATGGTTCCTTTCAGAAAGCAAGTTCACAGGAAAGAACCCAGATGTCCCTCAACAGAGGACTGGATGCTGAAAATGTGGTACATTTACGCAATGGAGTACTACTCAACTATTAAAAGTAATGACTTCATGAAATTCACAGACAAATGGATGGAACTAGAAAATATCCTGAGTGAGGTAACCCAGTCACAAAAGAACACACATGGTGTGAACTCACTGAGAAGTAGATATTAGCCAAAAAGAAGCTCAGAATACCCACAACACAACTCACAGACCATATGAAACTCAAGAAGAAAGAGGATCACACCAAAGTGTGGATGCTACAGTCTTACTCAGTAGGGGGAAGAGAATAATCTCTGGGCAGTAAAGGGAGAGAGAGAGAGATAGGAGGGAGAGAGGAGGGGAAGGGGAAAAGGGCAACCAGTTCAGATATGGGAGGAGATGTGGGAGAAGTATAGAGGGTCAGGAATTTGAAAGTAGGTGTGTACAGTGGGGATGGGGAAATGGGGGTAGCCACTAGAAAGTCCCAAATGCCAGGGACCCAAGAGGTTCTCAGAACCCAACAGGAAGGACTTTTGCTGAAATACCCAACAAAAGGGAGATAGAATCTGTAGAGACCATATCCAGTGGATAAGCACGACCCCCAGGTGAGGGATGAGGCCATCCGCTCTCCTCAAAAATATTAATCCAGAATTCCTCCTGTCAAAAGGAAATGAAGGGACAAAGAATGGAGCAGAGATTGGAGGAAAGGCCATATAGATGCTGCTCTACCTAGGGATCCATCCCATCTGCTGACACCAAGCCCAGACACTATTGCTGATGCCAAAAAGTGCTTGCTGACAGGAGCCCAGTATAGCTGTCCCCTGAGCGGCTATAGAGAACACATCGAGTACCCATGGCTCCAGCTGGATACTCAGCAGAGGATTGGTTTATCTGGCATCACTGGGAGGAGAGCCCCTTGGTCCTGTGAAGGTTTGATGACCCAGGATAGGGGAACACTAGGCCACTGAGGCAAGAGTGGGGGAGTGGGCCGGGGCGCACTCACATAGAGGAGGGGGAGACAGGGGAGGCAAGGGGAGATGGGGGCTTGTGGAAGGGAAACTGGGAAGGGGATAACATTTGAAATGTAAATAAAATAAACAATAAAAAATAAAATAAAACAAAAAGAAAGCAAGTTCACAGCCCAGGGAATAGGAGACAACTTGTCAATCACATCACCAATAAAGGGCTTTTATCTGCTCTATGTAATGAACTCTGACAACTCAATGGTGTGAATCCACATTTAAACACATTTTCCTAACAAAGGGGATAAAAAGACAATAAGCACTTAAACTGTCCCCAGCAATCTTAATGATTATTAAGGCACAAATCAGGACCTTGAGATGTTACCTCCTCTTGAATGACTCTCGGCTTTGTAGGCAGGAACTGGTGTTAGAAGGATGTTCAGACCGATTTTAGCAGACTCATCTGTTGCTGGCTGAGGGTAAAGTATTTCCATAGCTTTGGAAAACACTCTGGCTTTCTTCAAAACCCCACCTAACCAGTAACCAGATGACCTTGCTATTCTACTCTAGGACAATTTAGACACACATAGAAATGTACACGTGAGTCCTCATAGCTCACAGCCCCACTAGTCACAGGAGCCAAAGTTCGAAAGGAACCCAAGAGGCTGGAGGACTGAGCAAAGGTATGCAGTGTGCCCGTACGTGATGGGAGCTATCAGCAACAACGAGGAATGAGGGAGGAGTACAGAGACATCCTCATCCTGAGTGCAAACATCTGACCTTCAAGTAGCTGGTTTGAGATGACAAACATCCACACCGGCATCCCACAGCACCAGCTCCTTCTCCAACCTCTCCAAGTTCCTAGGTGAGCGCAGTCCTAAGTGCCACTTTTTCCTTCCCACCTGATCCAGCGCCTAACAAAGCCTCAGGCAGGTGGGACCTGGTAAAGCCCTCAAGCCACGTGGCATATATGAACACCTGTGGCCTGTGTTCTGGAGGAGCAGCCACGGAGAGCCATGTGCTCACTGACTCAGCCTCATGTCCCCTAACACTGCTCCTCTCTACCCATTGCTGAACCTTCACAATGGCAGGATTCCCAGAGGCTTTGATCAATATCAAGTCCATCTATATGGGCTGTTCTTCCCTGTTCTGGGATGATTATGAAGACATTTCTGCATGATGGACCCCAGCAAAGCGAGGAGGAGCTAAGGATCTAGGAACCAGGGGACAGCTACAGATGTAACATGAGGACACTGTTGACAACTGATGCTGTCTCCTCTGGGCTCAGCTTCTGTAGACCTCACTGCATGTGCTTTGGCCTGGGAACTGGTGGGGGCCAGCATCATGGTCAGAATGCCCCTGGATTCTGCCTTTTTTTTTTCGGAGCTGGAGACCGAACCCAGGGCCTTGCGCTTGCTAGGCAAGTGCTCTACCACTGAGCTAAATCCCCAACCCCTGGATTCTGCCTTTAAAGTTAGGTTAATGGACATTTAGTTTACAGCTTGCACAAGCTGCTGTTTAAGTGTGCGTGCATTCTCTGGTGCCTTTGTACCAATTCATGAGATCTGAAGCACCATCAGAGACTGGTTATAGAATGTTACCAAGTCCCCAAATCTCTCATACCCTTTTCTGTGCAAACCTTACTCTAGCCTCAGTGACCACTGATCTGAGAGTTGCCACCATAGCATGCCTTTGATAGTGCCCCAAATTGTGTGATGTTCTGTGCTTTGATTCTTCCCAGCGTCACATTTTAAGATTCAGTAATGGGTCATCCATCAGAAGGCTTTTTCTTTTTATTGCAGAATACTATTCCACTGTGTAGTCCCTTAGCCTTTTCCTTGTTGCTGGCATTTGGGTGGCTTCCAATGTTTGGCTGTGGTAAGCTAAGCTGCCACAGGATCTAAAACAGGTCGGGGGCAGGTATCTGTTTGATTTCTTCTGTATAATAAGGTGCTAGCAGTAAGGCTGATGAACTGTAGGATGCACATATGCATATATGGGTGCTTAACGAGTTTAGATTTATATATACAACAGCTTTGCTAAGGCTTAGACTATCTCCAATAACATGCAAAGGTGTGGTTTTAAATGTATTTTACTCAAATATTTACAGTTGGCTGCCACTGCCACAATCCCCATTTAGCATATTTTCACCCCAACAAACTCCCTGATGCTCACTTCTAATCTCTAAGCCTGCCTCTCCCTGTCCCCAAACCACAGGCAGTCATCGGGTCACTGCCTGCGCCTATCAGTTCATCTCTCCTAGACACGCAGCACCTGAGCTTCTGGTGCTTTCGCTCAGTGTCTTTGGAGCTCTATCTACAGTGTAGCACACACCTGCAGTTTTGCTCACTAAGTTGAGTTCCATGTCGTAGACATAGGACGTTTCCTTGTCAAGCATCCAGAAAAATGGGCCTGTGGCTTTCCAGTTCTGAGATCTGGAAGAAAAGCGTAGTCATGAAATAAATTCCTGTGTGCCTTTTTGTTTTCCGTTGGCAGAAAACAAGGTTTGGCGTGTCTGGATTGTTGGTCGGTTTACCTTTAATTGTGTGTCCTTTGGGTTTCTGTGTGGTTTAGTCACAGCCCAGTGGTATCAGGGACAGAGTAAGCATTCTAAGCCCCTCAGGACAAATTGTCTCTAGAGACTGTCCCTACTCAGACCAGTGTCCCATCCCTTTTTAGGAGAACCTAAAGGGCCTTTGCCAGTCCTTCCAAATAAGTTCTTAACAGACCAGCATCCCAAGGCTTCTGAGCAGGCGTTCCAGGAGCCATGCAGCAATATTGGTGTAAAACCTTTACTCTGTCTGCCCACAGCATAGTCAAGCCCTGTTCTTCTACTTTTGTTTCTTGGACTATCTAGACCTTGTGTCCACACAAACAAAGCAGGAGAGACCTTCTACTTGTTTAAGTTTCACCCACAGTAATGGCAGCTTTATCAGAGACACCATTTAGGAATGCCTGTCCAGAACCAGACCTGTGTCCAGGAACACACTCTGTGACCCACAGGAGACGAGGCACGTTCTCCTTTAGTGGTCTTGAGACAAAGGTCTACAGTAGTGACTGGCTTCTCGGGACCTCAGCATCAAATTCCCACTGCTGTTGTCACTCCAACATCTGAAGCTTTGATTCAGAATGAGTGTGGTGACATCCCATGATGGAATGCCAGGATTAAGAGGCCCAGGAGTCCTCTACAGAGCTGCAGTTTGGTCTCACAACTTCAGAGAGGAGAGCCCCAAAGTATTCTGCAGCGTGAAATGCCAAGTGAGTATTTTAACTCCAGAGATTTGGGGAGCTATTTGTTACTATGGCATGACAGGTCCTTCCCTGACTGATGCGCACACTATTAACAATGTCACTAACAAAGTAACATTTCACCAAAGAAGTGAATCATCTGTTATGAGAAAATTATTACGCTTCATTGAAGGCATTAGATGAGGCAGAATTAAGTGGAGAAAGATGTCAGGCTCATGGACCATAAAACTAAATATTGCAAACCCGAGAATGCTCCCCAGATTGGTCTAATTCTTCAATACAATTCTAATCAAAATCTCAACAGGGTTTTTCATGGAACTTTACAAGATAAATCTAAAATTAATACGGAAAAACAGAGGGCTAAGAATAGCTAATTCACTGTTGAAAAAGAACCAAGCACAGAAAAATGCTCGAGCTACATTAGAAGAATGAAATATCATAGTTGTAAAACTCCAGTGCAGGCAAGAACACTGCTCCAGCAGGACGAGCCAACATAGATGCAGCCCTGCATCCAGGAACATGCTCTGAAGCATGGGGGCAGGTAGGGGGCAGGGAGGTCATCCTCTGTGGCATGTGGGGAAGGAAGCAGGGGGAACGCCCTCTGCAGCATTCAGTGAGCAGGAGGCATCCTCTGCAGCATGCAAGGGACAGGGGGCCACACTGCAATATGCATGGGGCAAAGTATTCATGCAGCATGTGGGGGCATGAAATGGGGGATTCTTATTTGATGGTCTCAAGGTCTAGGGTATTATACAAAGTGTACATAGTCTGAGAGTGGCTCTCTATTCCATGTTATTTTAAATCATAAAATTATCAGTACTCTTTTACTTCTAGGTATGTATAGTGGCTTGCATGAGAATATTCCCTACAGGCTCATGTATTTGGTCCCCAACTGTTGGTCTTGTCTGAGGAGCTTTGGAAAGTATGGACTTGTTTGAGAGTATGTCATTGGAGGTGGGCTTTGAGAGTTTAAAGCCTTATGTCATTTCCAGTTCATTCTCTCTGCTTTGTGCTTATGATAAAGGACACAAGAGCTCAGCTTCCTGATTCAACAGTCATGCCCACTGCCTGCTGCCATATTTCCCTACCACTATTGAATCTCATCCCTCTGGAACCATAGGCTCAGATTAACTCTTTCTTCTATTAGTGGTGTTGGTTATGTACTTCTGATTTACAGCAACAAAAATAAATACAATACCTAATGCAATTTGTATACAGGAAATCCAAGGGCCAGAGCGAGAGAGAACAGTTCAAGGATAGGAAACCCAGATGTCATCTGAACTTCTGTTCTATAAGCAAGGTCATGTCTGTTGCTGTTTATGACAATGCTGATTTGATCTCTGATGCTTTCAGTGTAATTTTCCAAATGCAATAGCTCAAGGCAAGAAGGTTAAAGGAGAAACCCAGAGTCCACACTGAAGGAAACTTTGTGTTCCCAGGCAGTTCTGGCTGAGAAGCAGAAGGGTTAGCTCCAAGAAAATGGTAACTTGATGGCTCCAACATTATTTTGTCCTCCCCACAGCACTTCATGGGTGCAGAGGAATGAAGGTGTTGGAATTATTGTGTACACAGCCACCACCCACACACATACACACAAGCATGTGTGTATATATAAATATATATGTTCATCCATACATATGCACATATATACACATACATATATACATAGAGAGCTGTATGATCATGTAAATTCACAGGTGTACATTCTTGCACATGCATTTGAAAGCTAAAGGAGTGTGTTGGGTATCTTTCTTTATCATTTTTCGCCCTATTTCTTTGAGGTGGGGTTTCTATGTGATTGTTGAGCTTATGTTTGTTCAGCTAGGCTGGCCGCCAGTGACTTCAGTAGTCCTCTTCTTCCTGTCTCCCATTCTTCAGTCCCGAGGGCACACGAATGCCCAGATCATACCTACCTTCTTACCTGGAAGCTGTCATTCAAACCCCAGTCCTCATGCTTGCACAGCCAAAGCTTTTACTTGCCTGGACATTTCTCTAGGCTCCACAGCTCTATTTCCAAGATTAGCTAATGTGAACACTGTTCTTGAATATGATTTAAATAAAGCCAAGCCAATCTTCTGTCACCAGCAAAGAGTGCCTGGGTGACACAGATTCTTCCTCATTAACTCTGTTTTTCAATTCACAGTTTCTGTTTTGTTTAATTCAGACTTTTCCATTGGGCCATACAAAGCAAACAGGACATACTAGGGTCGAGTAGAGTCATAAAATGGCTGCATGCCTCCTTCAGGACTCCACACCATCAGGCAATGACTGCTATTTGATTACTAGATAAATTAATTCCATGGTGTGAAGGGAGATATTCAAAAGAAGGTTATGGCTTTTACAGTTCTGAACTTCTTCACGTCTTTTGGAGTCCAAGAGACTAACAATAAAGGCCAAAATAAAGCATAACAACAGAAATGTCGTTTGAAAGTGGATGAGACCAGTAGGTTCAGATGCTGTAGATCATGTTGGCAGCTATCAATAGAGTTCAATCAGGGCAACAAGATGATCTACTATTTGAAAGATGTGTTACATGTAAGAGTTATTTCAACTTATAGAAGGTGACATTACCCTTATGGTTTGCAGTAGATTTAATCAAACCATCTCTGATTCCACACATACAAGGTGACCAGAGCAAATGCTTCCAAATTACCTCTTCCAGGGATCCACTGGCCCAAGGCATGACCTTCCTCAGCCAGCATCTACCTGGCCAGACCTGAACGACTTTATCAGAGGATGTAAAGTCCTCCTTTGGTGACATATTTCTACATCATTGTGCTGAATTTGAAAAGGAATGGCTGAATCCAGTCATACAGTAAGAGTGAATAAAGAAAAGACCTAGGCACTTGGTTAACAGAGAGGGAGATAGACAGGCAGCCTATGAGGTGGGACACAGAGCTGGAGGCACTTTGGGTTTAATAATAAGGTTCATCAAGGGGTCTCTGAGGTGCCCACATATTTTTTGTGGTGTGGCATGGGCTTCAAGCCATTTCCTCAGATGTTTTCTGGGCCAGGGAGGAACTGGGAGAAGGCACTCCTCAAGTAGGAGCCCCAGGACAGGAGGCTATGTCCCTATCTGAATACTGGTGTCTCGGCAAGCTCAGAGGCACACTTTTCCATCTGCTGCTTGAGAAAGGAGGCAAATCAATTTCCTCCCAGATCCACCATGGGGAACATCACTTGACACTGTAGAAAATATATAATGTCCTGCTGATTTATTTCTGTCTCCTCCTGGGCCTGCCCAGCCTAGGGGAAACAGCGACAGACCCATTCAAATGACAAACATATCACAAAGATGACGCACCACAGTAGCGTATCCGGCATCCCAGAGCATCCGACAGTGCTCTGAAATAAATTCTGCCTTGAGATCATGCGAGCTCATCGCATTGATGTGACTATGATTTCCAAAGCATGTGTGACTGCAGCATCTTCCTTCCCCTGATGTTATTGCTTACTGAAGCTTCCCCAGCACGGAACAACCACAGAGGAACAGCTGGATAGTGGTGCAGTGATGTGTGGTCCTCTGACTCTCCACATGTCCCTCATCTTGGCTGTAAATCTGCAAGAGGAAATGCATGTGTGTGGGCTGTGGGTCCTTTGGAGTGGTACCTTGTTGTCTTATCCCTGACTTGTTGGTTCCTCTTCCTCCCACAATACTAAGAAAAAGATACCCAGTGCTAGAGATCAAGAGGACTCTAGTCTAGACAGAGCAGCATGGGCCGGGGACTGCAGAAGGGTTGGAAGAGGTCAAATGGGTTCTTCATTTGCACAAGTGATAGAGTACTAAAGGATGAGACAGGACAAAAAGCATGGTTAGTCAACCTGAGAGTGGAGAATGGAAGACAGGGAGGAGGCAGGGAGGAGTGGAGATATACCTGGTGGACAGGGCATGGAAAAGGGAATCAGCCTTCTTTCTGCTTCTACATCAGAGCTTCCAACTAAGATCTATGGCTTTGTCTTATCATCTCATGCTGAAGATGGCAGCCGATGAACATGATTGCAAGGAGTCTCCACCAGCTTTGCCGTGTGTCAGCTGCAGGTGGCTGAGCTTCCTGTCTCTGACCTCTGCTCCTCCAGGATTCTCCCTTGTCCCTGCCCAGTGTGACTTCTCTGGGGAAGTCGTGGACTAAATCATCTAGTCCTGGACATGTTTCCATTTCTTCTTTGAGCTGAGTCCCCCTAGACAGATTGTAAATGTCCAAGATCTACTTTTGATGTTGTGGCATGTCTTCCACATATCATTGTGGATAGTCTCCTGCCAAGAGCATCTAGGTACCTGGGCTTGGTTCACATTTCCCATGATGCAAGAGAACAAGTTGTAGCTTTCTCTACAGACTTTTGCTCATCAAAACCTCTGAACGTGTATGGCTAGGAAACTTTTAAGTTGATATCATGTATCTCTTACATCTCCAACCCTACTAGCTGCCTCAGGAGAAAAAGCCAGACACACAGCTGGCATCAGACCCAGGAAACAAGTCTTAGCTGACCTCACAAAATAGCTTCAGGGCAGGAATAGAATAGAGACAGAGTCCAACAGGTTTTATTGGTCAGCGTTGACCACTTCTGTGGAAAAAATGCTGACTGGGCTTAGGGCAGATGGGGAGTGGGTCTCACACCAACTGAGAGATATGGAAAAGAGTGAAGGTTAGAGAGAAACCAAACTCATTATTAATGACTGCCCAAGCCCAAGGGCAAGTGCAATGTGCATCCCAACTTTATGAGTATTGAAATGCTGGGCATGAAACCTCTCATGCATGGTCTGCCCAATGACAAGCGTAGTAAGACAGCTCCTCTCCTTAAAAGTTTTAGGGGGATGGTGTTCTATAGATCTCCCAGTAAAGCATCCTTCTAAGGAGGAGTAGGGGACTACAGATGAAGGCCAACTTTAGGGCTTCGGATCTCCCACCAATGTCAGTAGAGACATCACACAGGGTGTTACGATGCTTGAGTTTGTTTCTGACTTCCTGAAAGAAGGTCAGCTATGTCTTCTTGTGCCTGGCGCCAGGAAGCAGGTCCCCTGAGGACAGGGCAGAAAGACTCACACAGCCTAAAGAACAGACCTCAGAACAAGACCTTGAGCCATATCAAAGAGCCTTGGTTTACAAACTAGCTGTTGATTCTTGTTGAAGCTAGATACATCATACCCTGCATTGCTCCTACACTGGGACTATCTCTGGGAACAAACCCACAGCCACAGTCCCAGGTGGCCCAAGGTCTCCTAGTGAAGAGACTCATATGGTTCTCCAGTAGCTGATACAGCCCCACATTCTAAACATAGTAGAAGTTTCGGGATGGAGGAACATGAGAGAGCTGGCCTCTTGCTGAAATATACTCTTCTAACTCTCAGTTGTGGTCATGTCTTTCCCAGAGCTGCTGGCTCTGTCACTGCTGCTCACCACATGAAAATAGCTGCCACAGACAAAGTAATAACAACAATTTATGAACACTTCTTTATTCACAAGGAGACAAATGACCAATCCCATACAGTGCCTGGATCTATGATGGAAAGTGCCAAGTAGTACCATTGGCATAGAAACAGTGGGGGCTTCCTGGAGGGAGAGGTAGCCAAATGAGAATCAAAAACACATGGGTAAGTTCTTGGAAAAAAAACTGAGGCAGACATCAGAACAAAGGGTCCAAAGCTTTGGATGCAGAGACCTAAGGTTGAGCATGAAGCAGGACATTGGAAGGACTGAGATTGGTAGAGGTGAACAGGCTAGCTAGGTAGGATATAGGGAAAAGAGTTGTCTTGATGTGGAGAGCAATGATGTACCTAAACCCTTAGATTCTCAGTCTGAGAGCAGGAAGAGGGTCAGGTTCCCATCCTGCTAGAGGGTTGTCAGACTGATGGTACACACCCCACTGGAGGATAGACATAATGCAAGTACACATCTCACTGGGGAGTTGTCAGCCTGACAGTGCATACCTCACTGTACCAACACGGGAGCACACTTACAAAGGTTGCCAGCCAGTTACTCTAATGACACATGGTGACCTATATGCAGGCGTTCTGTTTCTCTGATACTCGCCAAGAACCTGTTAGAAGAGGGACTGCAAGTCCAGCCTCACATTTTAGTGCCACCAGGCTGGCTCCCGTGTAAAACGGATTTCTGTAACCATGAAGACAAGATTCCATTTTGAAGAGGGAGTGGTTGATGTTTCCTCCTGATTTAGAAGTTGCAGAGCTTGTTTAACCTTGAGTGAGTGCAGGGAGGGAGTGATGAAGGCAATATCCAGCTTTGAGTCCTGGACTACTCTGTGTGGAGGGACCCCTCGGGTGAGGAACACTGCAGCAGGGGTGTAGGCAACGGCCATAGGGACAGGCTGAGACCAGGGAAGAAGATGGAATGGGAGGACTCTAAGCACTAGTCTCCACGGGTTTAAGGAGCATGGAGGCTGTCAATGAAAGTCATCCGCTCTAGATAGAAGTGAAGTCTGACCAGACAGACTAGCTCCCAACACTCACTCCCAGCGTCTCCAGACAGTGAGTGATTTGGGGTCACAGGAGGAGGGGCCTTACTGAGCATACCACCTCAGCTGACCCACGTTGATGGTGAATGCCCATGTTCAGAAGGAGCCTTGTTTACTCCTAGCTTTCCCAGCTAATGGCGAAGTTTGGAATCTTTGACAGAACCTCATGCCTGTCAGCCTCTTTCCTTAGACCACAGCCCAGGAACATAGAGATGTGAGTTTCAATGTCTTCCCCTGCCCCTGACAACTGTAGCCTGTTCTTGCATGCGTGCATGTGTGTGTGTGTGTGTGTGTGTGTGTGTGTATGTGTGTGTGTGTATGTGTGTGTGTGTAACATACATACAGATTAGCACATATGCCAGTGTTCAATAATTGTTATAATAATCGAATTTCTCCTTGCCGCTCTAATTGGGCATTAACAATCTCTATCCTTTGATCTGGGCTCCTGCTGTGACTGACTCCTGTGGCATCGTGTGCTGTAAAACCCCAATAACTATAAGGGCACAGACTCCATCCATCTCTCCAAAGAAAATTACTGGGTGCTTATTTACTGTCATCCAGACAGGCCCATGCAGTTCCATCCTCAGGACGTGCCCCAGGAAAGAAGAGGAGTCCCCAGCAGGCCTGCCATCCATCACTCCCAGCTTCCCACTCCGGATCCAGCTGGTAAGCAAGCAGGCGTGGGCTGATGGGAGCTGCTGCAGGTCCCTTGCTAATGACCTAGTTAGTGGCTTAATGGAGAAATGGAGGGTTTGAATTAGAAGGAGGAGCTCTTGCCTGGTACATTTAGATGTTCCCTGGATTTATGGGCCCAGAGTTACTAACCTTTGTAAAATACTCATTGTTCTTATTACAGAAAACAGTCTATTTTTAAAAGCCGCAGCTTCCTCTTGGAATACAAAACAGCTCTTGCCATTTTCTTTTGACTGATTTGTTTTTAAGGGAACGTGTATTTTTTTCTTGCTTCCAGTTCTTTGGGTGGGAACTGAAAAGCTTCTGGGGCATGCATGTGGAGCATTGTGTGGTTCATGGAGTTGAACTTTGGATACAACCAGTATTTAGCATTGATTACAAATGACCAAGATGTGGTATTTGAGTGAGAGGCAGCTTTGAGCACCCTGTGGAATGTTGACAATGACAGCCATTCCCAGCCTAGAAGATTGACGATTTCTCCATCCCCTGTATAGCCTGTGCTTAGCGTTTCACTCCATCAGTGCTGTTGTGGACCAAAGATTGTTTTGGGCATTAGCACAATCTGGTGATCCTGGATCAATAGCTTTTGCAGGCCACTGTTTGCTGACTGCCATCGCCAAGCCCCGTCTCACCATCTCGTTATTGATTCTACACAACACGACTCAACAGCCTTTCTGTCCAATCACCAGTGGTGATCTGCCCTGGTGACAGGACTTCACAGACACAGAGTAGTAGCCAGAGTCAATCCATGCAAGACCAGAATATCTAAAGCTGTAGAAGAAATCCAAATGTTTAGGAAGCATAGCCAAGAGAGACAGGAGATAGTTCTCGTCTTCTTTAGCTCAGGTTGTGTTTGTCAGATCTATATGCTTTGTACAGAGTGGGCAGGGTCCAGATCTGAGTAGCTGCCAGTAATGAGAGCCCCATAGAGAGCATGGGTCCTTAGATCTCTCATAGAGCTCACACTAGCACAGTATTAAACCTGGGGGCCAACCCAAGTCCTGCCTTGTTCCTAGACCCAAAGCAGGTGGTAGAACCTGCTTATCATGTGGGCCCAAGGTATGGTTGCTGGGACTCTCAGCTTCTCCTGGTCATCAGGGTGTTGGTCATCAGGCAAGCCTGGCTATTGTTCAACTCTAAGATTTATTTTCAGTGTAGGAGGGGGAGCTTAGCAGAGTTTACTAGCTAGTCAGGCTGAAGTTAGCTAGCGTGGTTCTGTGCTCACACACATTTTTAAAAGCACAAGTAATGGAGACCAAACTGAGATGCTCTACTCCACCAGAAAAGATAAATTTTAAAAGATTGGCAATAATGAGTGTTGGATGGGATGGGCAGCAATTAGAATCATCACACATGGACTAGGGATGTGGCTCAGTTGGTAAGGCCCTGGGTTCAACCTCCAGCACTACAGGAACCATGCATATTTCTAAAACGAGTAATTGTGAGGTGGGGGAAGTTCAAGTTTAAGGTCTGTCTAGTCTGGGATACTGCTTCAAACAACAACAACAACCAAAAAACAAATAAACAAACAAAAAACCCAACAACTCTTGTACATCATTGCCGAGGACACACAGGAAACCATTTCTGGTTTTCCTTAATGTGTGTATGTGTGCACGTACACACACACACACACACACACACACACACACACACACACACACACACCCGACGGGTCTACCAGTTCTACCTCTAAGTATTTGTGTATGAACTAAAATATAATGATCCATTTTCAAGACAAATATGCCTTGAGTTTATTAAGTCCGGTTACGTCTGGAAAGGAAAGACTACTCCGCTGCTGGCCGCCTGACTAGCTGGTAAACTCTGCTGAGCTCTCCCTCCTACACTGAAAAGAAAATCTTAGAGTTGAAAATTGCCAATAGTCAAGCTGGCCTGATGACCCACAGATGTGACAAGGTTGTGTGCTTGAAATAAACCGGATGTAAAACAGAAAGAGAGACACAAGGAGTCTTTGCAGAGAAATAGGCAAATGTTAAGTGGCAGAAGGAATGAGAAGGCCTGTAAGATTGTACCCTCCTCATTACTTGGTGAGGAAAGGGAAGAAGGGACCTGCGTTCAGCTGATAGAAAGTTCTCTGTGCACGATTGGAGCAGTGGCAGCTCTGGGCTGACTGCACTTTAAGGTTAGTGATTGCTGCTGCCTTCGGTGAGTTCATCCCTCCCCTAAGCCTGGGAATAAGCCCGCTGGTCTTCGTGACTCCACTATGCTGCTGCCCTCACCAATGTTCCTGTGAACCACAGGCAGAATGAATCTCGGACGGGGTAGGGAAATAGAGAAGCCAGACAGACACTGTGTTCCTAGTCTTCGATTAAGAAACCAATAAAGCTATAATTTTTGCAGTGGCCTTTGTGTATACTTATTTTTAATTTCATCTATATTTCTGGTAATCGTTTGTCAACATTGAAATGAAATGCGAACTTTCTCAATTAAGACAAACTTGGAGCTTGTGAATCAGCCCTGGTTTATAAGACCCTGACTTAAGCATCAATGTGTCTTTAGAGTCTCTGCCTGGGGTTCTTTACTGTTAAGAGGAGGACTCTTTAGAAGGAAGCTGTTTGGGGACCTTATGTGACCACAAAGGTCTCCTTATGTTAGGAGCCCCACAGGCTGGAACATCAGGAAAGTCACTTTGACAGTGGGACAGCCTCTTAGTTAATCAGCTTCAAGCTTCTTAGTTAATCAGGGCTGAAGATACCCCCACACATAGTCCACCTCATCTCCAGTACCATTCTGTCTTTTGGTCAGCAGGTGTGAGAAGGCAGCTAGGATGTAGCCCACTCGTAGCACCACCCCCACCTCACAGGGCACATTCCTGAGACCGTTTAATGTTCTGAGGGTTGAAGGCTATGTGAGGCTATGAAGCACGTTCTCTTTCTCTCTACAGTGGTACCTGGCAACTTCACCCTCACAGGGGTGGTTTAACTGGCTTCCTGGCTCTAGCTTGTTTCAACACTACTGAGTTGTTAAATACACTGTAATTGTGTGTTGGGCGAAGCATTCTAGGATGTAATTTTCTTATCACAGGCGCAAGGCTGGCCTTCTAGGTGCTCATTAGCCTAGAAAGCTTCCTTTGTGTGGAGGGTGACAGTCTCTGTGAGGTGCTTGTGTGGGGCATGAACTGAGGGCAGTGTGTGCACACATACAGTATGACTGGGGGCAGCATTCATCGATGCCACATCCTGCACCTGCCTCAGCCTCTAGGCCTGGGGTGCACCCTAGCTGACCGGAAACTGGAAGCTTCGGCAGCACACATCATATGGGAGGAACAGATGCAGCTCCTGAGAGCCAGGTGGGGCTCATCCTTTTCATCCTCTGCCTCACAGTGATATTCCAGCCAAGGGAGAGGCACCTTCAAAAGGAGGTACATGCTACATCTCAAAGGCCGGAACTTCTCTCATTCAGAGAAAGCCTTAGATGGCTAGTGGTGCTCTCAGGGAGTGTGACAAGTCCTCTTCAGAGAGACCTCAGTTTCCAACACAGGTCTTCTCTGTTTACCACACCTTAGGAGTGTTGGCAGGGCAAATATCAAAGGCCCTGATCTGAACATCCTGAACTTGGCTATATTCCCAGCAACTTGCCAGATCACTTCCTTCTGGGAGTCCTGGCTGACAGCCTCATCAGGTTATAGCCTTCCATGGATAGCTGAATCACTTAGGAGACCCTGTTTGAAATCATCAGCTATGTAACCACTGAAAAGGTTCAGTGTTGAAGTGAGCGGTAAGAGTTTTAAAAGCCCCATATGCATGAAGGGGTGTGGCTCCCAGGGCAATTGTCAATGGCTAGGCCTTTGGTTTCTATTGCTCATTAAGGCCTCTTCATTTCTGTTCAGATCAAGGAAGCATAGTTAAACGAAGAAAAGGATGGGTCATCAAATGGTGCCTCAAAAAGAGCCTGGAGGGAGATGTTTATCTTCAGTGGTGGTCCCAGGCAAGAAGACCAATTTAAGTTTGTGTTCTGGTATACTTAGAGAGCAGGGGCCATTTAACTTCTCTGTGCAGTGGTGGTAAAATAAAATCCAACAAATGTGGGGCACCCCCTCCCTGGTGTTCTGTCTGGCAGTGTGAATAAATTCAATGTCGTGGTGCTTTCAAGCCCTTGATAGGGTTTATAACTAGGATAAAATTCTGACACGAAATAAATTTTGATCCAAGTTTGGTTTTATTTGGAAGTTGTAACAGAGGGCACCTCAAAATGCTGGAATTATGGCACAACATATTCTGTCGGTTTCCCTGCTTTATAGTTGACTGCCTCACCGCCCAAGTAGTAAGTAGGATGCCCCTGGGACCCATGCAGAGCCATCAGAGAGCACCCAAGAGTTCCGACTTGTTCAGGAGACCCTGTGTGGCTGCATTGAGCACCGTGTTGAGGTTCTGGGCCCTGATGACACTCAGTAGGATGCATATACCTTTTCATACAGATTAGCTTGTGACTTCCTCGACACATCTGACAGGTTTTAAGAGCCCTATTATTATGATGTTTGGCTTGGGGGCCATTGGGGTGGGGGTTTGCATCCTGGGCTGTCTCCCAATGACAAAAGGTGAGCAGCCTGTTTGCTGTTATAAGAAATGCTTGAGGGTTATATTTGTTAAATTTTGTCAACTTGACACAACCTAGAGTCACTTGAAGGGAGTGAGCCTCAATCAAAGTATTGCCTAGGTAGGAGTGGACTATAGCCATGCCCATGTGAGGTTGTCTTGATTGATTATTGATGTAGGGGTGGCACCCCTAGGCAGGTAAACTTGGGCTGTAGAAGAAAGATAGCTAAGCACAAACCAGGGATCAAGCCAGTAGGTAGAAATTTCTCTCTGGTCTCTGTTTCAGTTTCTGCTTTCAAGGTCCTACCCAGAGTTCCTGCTCTGACTTCCCTCGGTAATAGACTGTGAACAGTATGGTGGAATAAGCCCTTTCTTCCCGTAAGTTGCTTTTGGTTATGATGTTTGCCACAGCAAGAACAAACTAACTAGAACAAAGGTCAAAGTCAAATTCAGCAGCATCATAGAATGGCTTGGATTTATGGTTCCAAGATTGTTATTCTACAAGGGATGAGTTTTATTCTCTCACCTTATAAACCAAGTTTGATCTTTTGATGAGGCAGTTATGGCCCCAATTTTAAATGGCCCTTACAGGTACATATGCCAAGAATGTGTATACTAAAAACATGGTCCCTAACCTGTGGCACTGTTTGAGGAGGTGGAGCCTAGTGGGAAGAGGTTTGGACACTGCAGCATGATGTTGAAGAGGATGCCAGGCCCTGGCTCCCCACCCCTTCCCTCTTTGCTCTTTGGCTACCTTGAGGCAGGAACCTCCTCCTCCACATGCCTCTGCCATGATGGTCTTCCTTACCAAAGCCCCAAAGTGGCTGAGTCCTGTGATCATGCACTAAAGCTTCTGACTGTAGCCAACATAAGCTTAATAATTTTGTTAGAGGGCTAGAAGCCCAACTCACACAGTCATAGACTCAGATAAACTCACAGTCAAAACTCAAAAACATGCCGAGGGTGAGTGTTCCTTATCCAAAAAGTTTGGCATCCAAACTATTCTTATTCCTGATTCATTTTAAGATTCTGCATATAATTTATATAACGAGACTTTTTGAGGTCAACATAGAATTCACTTGGTTTTCATCTACCATTTGTACACATGGTGGGAGTAATTCTATACCACATTTTTTTGCATATTTATATTTTGACTGTGACCTGTCTCATAAGATTTGATGTGGCACTTTCCGTCATGGCTTTATATCAATGCTAAAATACTTTTAGATTTTGGAACATTTCGGAGTTTGCATTTTTCATGATAGGGAGAGTCAACCTGTGAGGACACACTTCCCTTTCTTTTTACTTTAACTAAAATACCCCGAAAAGAGCCACTCAAGGGGAAGGGCTCACAGTTCCAGGGGAATAACCTTCCTGCCAACTGGGAACCAACAGTTCAAATATGTGATCCTGTGGGGACATTTTACTTTCAGAGTACAGCATGTAGACATTTGTGAAGGCCCTTTAGAAAGAAAGATATCATTTCACTTTTACTGAAAATATTTTAAGTGTACACATGACACTTAGATGCACATGTGCATAATGAAGTGAGTACTACAGACAAGCAAGTGAATACAGCTACTCTTATAGCATGTGTATGTGTGTGTGTATGTGTACGTGTGTGTGTCTGTGTGCGTGTGTGTGTCTGTCTGTCTGCTAAAGTGTTGTATATGTATAAATGCTTATTGGGTGACATGATAGCACAGTTATATTATGAGCTCTTTATCTGCTGCCTGTGAAAATCAAGCAGGTTCTTTCTGAATCTCAGCTACTGTGTGTAATGCATCAGGGAATGTACAGAAGGGCAGTTGTCTCCGTGAGGTGCTCAAAAGATATCCAGGATCTCACTAATATATGATTTACATGTCTAAATCAGAGGAGACGAATGCAGAGTGGCAGAAACTGGGTAGGGAAGAGATGTAGGTCACAGGTCAGGATTGCAGCTGTGCCAGAGGAGAAGCTGAAGTATGAGAAGCAGTTACCGCTGTTCTTCCCAGGAAGCCTGCCCAAAGAGAGTGATCTCTCTCTCTCTCTCTCTCTCTCTCTCTCTCTCTCTCTCTCTCTCTCTCTCTCTCTGTCTTTCTCTCTTTCTCCCTCTCTCTCCCTCTCTGTCTCTCTCTGTCTCTCTCTCTCTCTCTCTCTGTCTCTCTGTCTCTGTCTCTGTCTCTCTCTCTCACACACACACACATACACACACACACACACACACACACACACACACACACACACACACACACTTTATATAGGTCTTCAGCCTTGTGAAACAAGGCCATTCTTCCACCTGCGGCCACACATGAGAACAAGGAAGAATGAGGAAGGTGAAGTCAACTTGCGCCTCTCACTGTCTGGTATGGAGACAGCTCTGGGATTCTCACCAGCTGTTAGGAGTAGTGCAGATGGTGGATTCCCGGTGATCCCAGACTGAGTAAGACTTTATTCACTGAGGACAATGAGGTGTCACTTCCAATATTTCATCAGAAATTTTCTGTGGAGTGTGAGACCAGGAGTCAGCACTGCTAATGTTGGCCAGGCTACAATCGGGCCTGGCCAGGCCACTCCAGTTTCGTCATGTTTTGCTAATTCTCTGCTGGTGGCTTGGAAAATTTTACACATAGCTATCATTCTTTCCTATTCATCCCTAGTGTCATTGAGGAAGCATGATTCCAGGTTGGTTGAGACATCCTGCTATGAAATAAGCAGCTCCTTGCAGGAAACCCTGACAGTCAGGAGGCCTTCCGGCCTACAACGCTTGGCCTCCTGGAGTGGTAGAAAAGTCTTTGATTGACAGAAATAGTTCTGAGAAAATTCTTCCTCAAATTCAGTCATTTCCACTGGGAGTCCCAGGCTCTGAAGAGTAGAGCCTCCTCTCCCCTCTCAGCTGCATGCGACTGAGAAACGGGGTTAGAGCTTCCTTGGCTGTCCCTCTGGAGCTCCTTATCCTGAGGCCTTCGGTAGTTCCTTCCTGGTCATTGGGAGTACTATGCCTGACCGGTATGGCCTGGGGATAGACTTGCATGTGGGCACTAGAAACCAGCATTTTGATGGCTGTTTCCCCAGTGAAAACAAACTGCATTAGATTTGACTCAGACTTGATGAAGCCCTTTCTCTGAGCAAGAATTTCTATTAAGAAATTAACTTCAGAATCTTGGGCAGCATAGAAGTTGCTAGGACTCTCTGAGTGGCAAGCCTAAAATGTTCAGTGTGACTATTAAAATTACTTACCAGATGTTCTAGTCCAGTGTCCAGGCTGGGCCCCTCCCCAGGATAGACCTCCCTCACATATCCTGGGGCTCTAATTTAGAGTTTTCCTGCTTCTTAACTTCTCACAGCTACATTGGAAGAAAAAAAAGGGATTGGATTTTCCTCCAAGGCTACCAGGTTCCAAATCTCTGCTCTAATACCCTGTAGCCCAGGCTGGTCTCTCCTTACAAAGGACGTGGTAAGGTGACCTTGGTGATACATGGGAGTGGTCCTTGAAGAAAGCAGCTGGGAAATGAGTCCCAGCCAGTTACAACTGTCACTGATGGTGACAATTGACCAGGCAGTGTGGCTTGATGCTTGTGGTAAGGAACAACTAGGTTCAGACTTGTAGATCACTCAGTATTCCCCAGTCTTACTACTACATTAGCTCTTTGTCCCCATCCTCCCGTCCTGAAATCTGTATGTCCTCCTGAATGCAGATCAGACATGGTTCTTCCCTGAAGCTTTACGCGATGTCCCAAATGTGGATGGTACGTCTGTGTCTGCCCAGCAGTCTGAGATTGGCTCCTTAGAGCACTGATTAGAAAGGCCATCCAGAGATCACCCCACCTAGAGATCATCCCATCCGCAGACACCAAACCCAGACACTATTGCTGATGCCAAGAAATGCTTGCTGACAGGAGCCTGGTATAGCTGTCCCAGGAAAGGCTTTGCCACAGCCTAACCAATACAGATGCAGATGCTCACAGCATTCGACTGAGCACGGGGACCCCAGTGAAGGGGTTAGGGGAAGGACTGAAGGACTGAAGGGCTGAAGGAGATTGTAACCCCATAGTAAGAACAATAATATCAATTAACCAGACCTCCCCTGCCCCAGAGCTCCCAGGGACTAACTACCAACCAGAGAGTACAAGTGGAGAGACCCATGGCTCCTGCCACATATGTAGCTAAGTATTGCCTTATCTGGCATCAATGGGAGGGGAACCCCTTGGTCCTGTGGAGGCTCCATGACCCAGCATAGGGAAATGCAAGGATAGTGAGACAGAAATGTGTGGATGGGTGGGGGAGCACCCTAATAGAAGCAGGGGGAGAAGCGATGGGATGGGGGTTCACAGAGAGGAAACTGGGGAGGAGAATAGCATTTGAAATGAAAATAAATAAAAATAACCAATAAAAAAAATCACACCCAGGCAGATTTCACTTCCTTCCTACAAAGACAGGACTTTATGAGGCCAAAGCCAGAGCCTGAAAGCCAGATCCTCTTTCCTGATTATTCTCTGTGCAAATATAGAGACAGATTCTTCCTATTCCTGTTCTGTGAGGTATAGGTGTGAGTCACCATTATTTACGATTTACCAGTAACGCGAATGGGTTGCAGTACTGGGTTATGTCAATTGCTTCCCCTTACACATAAAGTAAGATGAAGTTATTTTAAAAACAAGAGCTCTGCTGCTGGTGGTGTGAACAAAGTCTGTCCTCCCTCACCATGGACCTCCCTCATCTTGTCTCTTGTGTTTTTCAGTAAGTAAAGCAGTTTGCATAAATACAACAGTGTAACCAGTTCCGATGCTTCTCAGAAATCTGCCTGTGTTGAAGGCAGTTCATTAAAGCACTTTTGATTGAAAAGCATCTTTTCAAACACTGAGACAAAGCCAAAGTGTCAGCAGAGAAATTCCAACAAGATCACCTCCCTGTACCTGAGGAGTATCTGTGCAGGCCTCCCACCCAGATATAGGCTCTGTCTTCTGTTTGTATCAGTGCCTGGACGGTGAGGGACCTGATTCCTCTAATCCTGTTCACATAATACCACCCCTCCCACTCATGGATGGCCCAAGGTGGGGTGATAAATCCAACTGTTGTCTCCTAGACCAAGGCTTGGGATGTTCCCTCATGGTGAGCCTCTGCTCTGTACCGAGGGCTGAGGTCAAGCACTGGCTGCAGCAATGCTTTTCACTGTTTTTGCTGCTGATTCATTCATTCATTCATTCATTCATTCATTCATTCATTGGCAAGATCTTGCCCTCTAAATCATTTTAGCTTATGCTTCAGCACTTAGCCTAAACTGGTCTTGAACTCACAGTAATCCTCCTGCCTCTACCTCGAGAGTACTCTGCTTTTGGGCTCATTTACTGGCCTCTCCTAATGCAGCATCCTTTCAGCCAAGTGTAGTAGCCAATGACTGCTATTCCAACACATACGATGGCTGAGGCAGGAAGGCCATTGTGAATGTGACTGTGTATGACAGGAACCTTGAGAAGGGTGGGTGGAGCCACAACTCAAGGACAAGAAGCAAGGAATCAATAAAATTTTAAAATGGCAGAAAGCAACTGAGGGCAAATTTGGAAGGTCCGGCAAGAGAGGTGGATGGAAGCGTCAGACCTTTCTTTGGTGACAAATATGGTGACATCTGGAGGAGTCTAAGACCCTGGGGCAGGTGTGTGAGAGGTGGAAACACAGATGCAGAAAGGTTGAAAGGCTTGGAAGGACTGGAGGACAAGTCTAGGAAGCAACCAGGAGAGGAGCAGATCCTTCTGGCTGCACAAGGTCGTGTCCTTACCAAGCACCCCCTTGTGCCACCATCTGGTCTCACCTTTCTGGTAGATGGCATGTGATTTATTTCTCAGGTTTTGCCCAGAATATTTCAAATTGGCAATGAGGCCTATTGAGGGCTTGCAGGGAAACCCCCAGAGGTGGCTTCTGTAGGCACAGTCCTGAAACAAACAGGAAGCTCTTCTTCTATCCTGAGCTCCAGTGCAGTGGTGAATCTGAGAAGCAGAATGGTGACTTCAAACAGCAGTGTGCTTGGCCATCCTAATGGATGGATAGATAGACACTGTGGATAGATAGACCACTGTGGGTGTGGCTCTGACCCCTGGGGAGGCTTCCTAGGAGCCTGGCTATTAGCTCTTCTTTAAAGGTCTGGCAAAGTTTGGCAGTGAATCTGGTTTGGGGCTTTTCTTCGTTGAGAGACTATTGATGCTCCACTCTTGTTTCCTGTTATCTACGTGCATTGTTCATATCCTCTTGAATTAATATGGGTGGCTCATCTCTAGCAATGTATCCACTTCTGAAATTTCCAGGGATTTACAATTCAAGTTTTCAAAATATTACCTTAAAAAAAAATCAACTAGAGATGATGTGGATTTCACTGGAATTTGTTGTATTCCCTTTTGTCTCTAATTTTATCAGAACCCTCTCCTTTTTAAGAACCAACTCTGTTCCTTTTATTCTTCATATTATCCTTCGGCAATCTCTGTGACATTATTTCCTACCCAGGTATTTACCGTTTCATTCTCTCAGCTTCATTGGGTTTGGGCTGATGCTTATTTTGGATGAGACCAACCCTTAGCAAAGTTACTTATTTGAGATTTCTGAGTCTTTTATGTAAGCTGCCATTGCCATGGAGTGTCTAGCATGCATTTGCTGTATTCCAAAGGGGCCAATAAGTTCTCCTGTTATTATTTCAATCAGTTTTACTCTATGATAGCCATATAAGGCACAATTAGTTATTTATATTATTTATTTACCTGTTAAGATTTGACTTATAATCTAAATTTTTAGAAGGTTTGATGGGCTGCTAGGAAGAATGCATATTCTATGTACTAGTCTATAAATATCTGTAAATTCATTTGCTCTATGGTGCAGATTACCTGTGAAGTTTCTTCACTGATCTTACAGTCTTGACAACTGGCCTCTTAAGGAAGTGGAATGCTGAAGTCATCCACAATTACTGTATCAGGGCACCTCTGGTCCTTTACGTCCGTGTGTGTGTGTGTGTGTGTGTGTGTGTGTGTGTGTGTGGCTTATGTTTGAAGTCAGAAGCTCCAAAGCATAACACATACATGTCGTCAACTGTTCCATTGTCTTGATGGATTATTCCTTTTATTAATATGTGGTGGCCTTCTTTAACCTCATGACTATTGTTGGTTTGAATTCTCCTGACCAGTTATCAGAATAGCTATGTGACTTGTTTAAGGACTGTTAAGCAAATTGGCCTCTGTATTTTTACTCAGTCTGTATTTTTACTCAGTCTGTATTTTTGAGAGTAAGGTGTGTTTCCTAGGGATGGCAGACACTGTTTTTTAGTTCAATCAGCGAGTTTGCATTTTCTAATTGAAGCATTAAGACGACTTCCACTTAAGGCTGTTGTTGAGAAGAACTTTGCTAATCTCTGTAACTATCCTAACTTGAACTGCGCATCTCTCTGAAGACTTCAAATGGAACCTGAAGTCTTATGGATGCCTGCTGAGCTCAAGGTTTGACTCTGGGAATTACAAAACAGAAAATTTAATCTGACCCTTAGCTCGTCCTCCAAACCTGCTGTGAGGTCTGGAGAGTTCCAGAAGCCTAGAGGGGGAAAGACACATTTAGAGAACAAAGCCCCAGTCCTTTTTACTGCAGAGCTAGTAAGAGCTTTTTACCCAGTCTAGATGGTTTGGACACAGTCCCCTATACCAAGTGACTGATTACTGGTGGAGCTGCATTTGACCTTTGTCCTCTGACATCAGAAAGCCTGGAGCATTTCTATGTGCCTGCCATTACTACTTCCTCAGGGCTCTACATGCTCCAGTGACCAGAAACACAGAAAGAGTGCTGTACACCAAAAACCTGAAGATCATGTTCTTATTAGAGTGGGTTAATTGCTTCTCTGGTAAAAAGATAATATTCAGTTGTTACCCAGCAAGTAGCTGTAATTGCAGTGCCTCTTTCTATGATCCCAGGAAATCCAAGAAAATATTAAAGGGCAATTTATCAAAGAGCCTTCTCTCACTCTGTGCATACGCTAGCTGCATTTATCCCATGAAAGTCTCAAAAAATATTGTAACACTTTTAAAATTGGAGCAATAGGAGCTGGAGAAATGGCTCAGTGTTGCAAGCACTTACTGCTCCTGAAGAAAACCTGGGTTGCTTCCCAGCACCCATCTACATTCAGAGGTTCATCTCTGTCTGTAATTCCAGTCTCAGGGGAAGCTGATGCCTTTTCTGTCCTCTGAGGACATCTCCAGTACACGTGGTACATACATGTGTAAAATAAATAAATAAATAAATAAATAAATAAATAAATAACAAATAAGATAAATAGACAGACAGACACACAGACAGGTTCCTCATCCAAGTCTAGGGTCAGTACTTGATGATCTATCCTAGAGCGGAACAGTTATAAACATGAAGTTTGTGGAGAACTATCTTCTTCTGTATGTGATGGCACTGTGTGGTTATGCAAATAAGGAACAGAGGGCTGGGCTGCCCAGTTCATACTTCTTGGGGCAATGTCAGAGCTGCTGGTTATGGTCAGCCATGCACTGAAGCATCTATACCCCTGAGGGTGCAGAAGAGCCATGGGACAAGGAATTATGTACGAGTAACTGCTAAGTCTGAAGGAAAGCTTGAGAAAACAGTATAACAATACACAGTTGACACATATTTTCCCGCCTTAATATTTGACTATTTTACTAGATTAGACCTACCTTCTCTTCTCTTGCTTTTATCTCATCAACCTAATCCATAACAAACAAGAAATCTACACTGGGCTCCATAGCCAGTCCTCTTTAGTTCTAGAGACATGGTCTTCCTAAGGAATTCAGGATGACATGGAGATCATTCTGTAGCCCAGACAGGCATCAAACTAGAAATTCTCCTGCCTCAGCCTCCCAAGTAGCTGAGAATACAGTTCTGTACTATCAGAACAGCCTATATTTCTTTTCTCTTTATGCATGTACACACACACACACACACACACACACACACACAGACACACTTTTGTTGAATACAGTTTATAATTAGTATTTTCTGAATAATTTTAAAGTAACATTTTGATATATCACACTTCAGCTTTTGAGAAAATAGTTTTATCTTAAGAAAAAGGTCGTCCTAACCTCAGTACCCTTTATAACCCTCCAGGCAGAAGTGTGGGGGCTGCCAAGTGGGATTCATCCATAGAATGTAGCAGGATATAGTGGCCTAGAAGCTGGGTGCTGGCCAGGAGTTGAGGTCTAGGTGGATTTTCGAAAAGCAAGCATTGAACTTGTTTGTAGTTCACAGGTCTACACTTCATTCTTAATTTTACCCTGTGGTAGACAATGTGCTTTGGTCTAACGCATTTATTTCTGTCTTGCTGCATGCTTTCTAAAATTTTGAATTCCTACTTCAGATCAGAATTTAGCTACCATGTGTTGTGATTTCCTTTGGAACATCTCAACCCTAGAGTATCCCCATGAGGTCCCATGGCTCGCCTTGGTGGAGGTGGTGGCATTGGGTTTTGAAGATCTATCTATATTGGTCATCTTGTGGACTTCTCAGTACCCTAGGTTGTTTGATCTTTTTCTCAGAAGTAGATTGAAGGTGCATAAATGTACAGAATGGTGATGTAATGTTTTTCCTGGAAATAATACCATAAATCATTTTGTGGCATTGTTGGTCATGTGTGCTCTATCACTGGATTTGGGGGAGGATTATCTCCATAATTTAAAATTACTCAGTAACCTGGGAGCAACCACTGATGCAGTTGTATGCATTGATCTTACTCTCCAGTGCTGGCTCTTGTCCTTGTCAATCATCACCCAGAGTCTTTCTAACTCTTGCTACCCAGTAACTGACTGTCTACTACTGTGTGGCCACTTCCCTTCCTCCTTTGCTGCTGGGGTGTAACCAGTTGCCCCTCAGGTGTCTAACTAGGTGTAGTCAGGATTGCTGCATTGATACTCGCACTGTCCCTGTCACTGGCCAATTCTCAGCGCTTCCTCCTTGGTTCTTCAGGCGGAGCTTCGGTTCTTTCAGGACACATACTGCTTCTGCTGTGAGGAGTCACCCCAAGGACAGTAGCCACTGGCAGGATGGGCACCTTCCTTTGTGCTCCTGTGATCAAAGAAGAAGGCCAGTACTCTTCATATGTCTGAGGGACAAGTGAAACCGTGCCCTTGGCCCATGCTTCCAGCCAGATTTTTATCAGATGCTTCCTTTTCATTTTCTTCAGGTACCAAGAGTTCTATGGAAAACTAGCCATTTATCTCTAACAAACAAACTTTAAATAAAAAGCAAGCTGACTATATGGCTGAGAAATGCCTTCCTCCAGGCAAGATTTATGGCCATTCTTTCTGTAGCTTTTTACTATTACACTGTCACATCCATTGGGTTTTACTGCATCTGCATTTGAAGGTGTTGCTAGCAAGCCTCTAGGCTTCACGTAGTGTTTGATAACATTTTTATGCACGCTTAATGCTGTTACATGTGTGCATGCAATTTTTCAGCTTATCTAGTGGCTCTTCCACTGATCTACGGCATCTGCAAAATACTCCTCTTTCCCTGGTGGACAGAGATGTTGGGGTTCATGGACAAAGATACCGTGTGTCACACTAGTACCTCTAGTCCCTCAGGAAGATTTCACTGTGCCCCACTCATCTGCTGTTGAGGCAACCCTCATCATTTTGGGAAAATTTATTTTTATTATGTAAATATGTGTAGTTCTGTGAATGTATGCCATGTTTGCTCGGGTGCCCTCAGAGGCCAGAGGAGGACACTGAGTCCCATGGGGCTGGAATTACAGGTAGTTGGGAGCCACCAGATATAATTGCTCTGCAGCAAACGCTTGGCTCCCCTACAAACCTGCAAATGCAGTATGCACTCTTACCCATCTGAGCCATCTTCCCGACACCCCCTCTCACCCAGTCTGTCCTAACCAGAGTCACTGATGACCGCTCTAGCTGTTACTTTTTAGACTTTCCTTGCTCTGATAACGCATTCAACTTTTCTGTGTAAATTTCAAAATGGGCACTGGAGGATGAACAAATAAAATGAAGTAAAGGCAGTGCCCCTGCCCACATGCACACCAGCATGTGGCTGTGCCTTCGGTTGCAGGGATCTACTCTGTGACCCTAGGTGCAATTATCAATGTCTCCTCCCAGGCAAAACGTACAGTTATTCTTTCTGTTGTCTTTCATTGTTGCACCAGCACTGTCTACGCATCTCCTGTTACAGATTCTTAGCAGCAATCTCGAGAATCTCACCTGTTTTCCTTGATGTGGGTGGTAGAGGCTTCCATTGTTCTTATATTATCATTCCGTATGAAGGGTCTTACTTTGGGTATCCACTGGGTCCTGCTATGGGAGTGAACTAAGACCCTGGATTTGTTTCCTTCTGTCTTGTTTTCCCCAGGTCTCCTAGTGGGGCTTTACGTCTTTTCTCTTAAACTTATATGTAAGCTGTTTCTCTTTGTGGTGGAATTGCTTTGTGTTCTGTACACCCTAATATGTAGTCTAGAAGCCCTTGATGGTTTCCTATCCTTGGGGCTGAGCCCTTGGTGTCCTTGGGTTCACTCCAGGTCTCAGGGGTTGATCCAGTGAGTGCCCTTCACTGAGGGCAGCCTAGGACTGAGGATGCTATAGTTCGTCAAAAGCTAACAGCGACCGAGAAGACGGTATGTACTTTTCCCTCTGGATCCATATAAAGAACTTGTTGCTAGATTTCCAGAACTTGAACCCTCATTCTGTGGTTGGAGTAAATCCCCAGGGCTAAAATAGGTTTTAAATAGAAGTTTTGAGTGTGTCAGTTGCCCTCTCATGGTTTTCCTGTTGGTTTCCGTGATATCACTCTCTGTTTTATATCTTCTTCTGTTTTAACCAAGCGTGACTGCCCCATGGTATATTTCTCAAGTGAACATGGTTTAGAAGATTTTTTTTCTGTTTTAGGTTTTCTTTTAATGCTTTACTCTTCGAGGAGTTTAGAGAAGTTTCCTGAGCCACTGTGGTTTGGGTCTGGCAAGTTTGGAAAAATTAGTCTGCTTAAGTTTTCCTTTTCCTCTGAAGTCAATTTTGGTGAATTATAGTTTCCTAAGACTTTGGCTTTTTTATTTAAAAATTTCAAGTGTTTTCATACCAAGTTGTGCTAATATGTTCATCTAGTTGGTTTGCCTGTTTATTTTGCTTATTTAGGATTTTGTTTATTAATTTTATTTATTTCACTCCTTTGTTTTCTTCCTCATTGATTTCTGGTTTTTATCTTCATTTCCTTCCTATGACAAATTTCATGCTCTTGTTTACAGCCTCTTGAGTTGACGATTTATATTTTATTTTAATTAATACCAGAGAATGAGAATTTGCTTTTATCATGGCCTTCATTGCAACAAACTGTTTTTAATTGTATCTATTTCGTTATAGCATTACAGGGAGCCCATCAGAGATGACTACTTGGACACAGTGTATAGCTAGTTAAAAGTCTTTATTCCGTCCAGCTGGGACTACACTCAAGGATTGAGAACCTAAGTGGAGTCCCAAGCATTTAGACCACGGGGCAGCTGGGTAGTTTTCCATGGGATTCTCCATCAAGGAGATTAAAGTTAAACCTGAGATAGTTTAATCCTTATTTTTCAGAATTTCTGTAATTTGTGGACTATACTTCCCTTCCGTGAAGAGCTGTTTTGTAGACATTCTTCAGCATCTGGTAGGAAGTGTTTGTCCATTAGGTGATTGCTCTCTGGTCAGTAAATATTCGTGTTATTTTCTTTTTAAGGAAATATTTGCTACTCCCTTTGGAACCTAACACATGACTGATTATTTTAATTAATGTGGATGTGTATGCGTTGGACTTGTGCGCATGTGTGCACGTACCTGGGGCTGGAATTACAGGCAGTTTTGAGCCAGCCAACATGGGTGCTGGGAACTGCACTAACTTAAGTCCTCCAGACCAGGAGGTACGATTAACTGCTGAGCCATCTCTCCAGCCCCACATAGCTGGTTTTAATGAAGGTCCCGGATGCTACTAAGTTGAAGCTTCTGTGAGTGTTATGAACGCTTCCTATGAATTTGATTTCTTTTTAAAGTTCTCACTTGTCCTTTATCCATCTGATTTGAGTAAGGATGATGTATTGAATTTCCCTAGGATAATTAGTTTCTCCTTGCCTGTCTGTCCTCTATGCTTGTTACCCTGTGGTGGGCACATCCCTACCTAGTCCTCATTTTTAAATTCCTTTTAATATAAATTTCAATCAGTATGTATTCATTGTACATAGTTATGGGATTCATAAAGGCATTTGTATGGCATATCAGTGAATTCTATCTTTCCTTCTCTCTTTTGTTCTTTTTCTTTTCTTTTTCTTCCTTCCTTTTCACAGAGACCTCACTCTATTACCCAGAATGACACGGAACCCAGCACTCCCCTGCTTCTGTCTTCCAAATTCTGGGATTACATGTACACACCTGTGCCTGGCCAGGTAGTGACATTTAGGGTTTTGCCATTTGGGGTCACTTCTCACCCTCTACCTTGTTTGAGACAAAGGCTCTTTGCTGTTCTCCATTGTGTGGAGACCAGGCTAGCTGGTTCGAGCACTTCCTGGGTCCTCTCATTTTCAACTGTCATTTTTTCTTAAGAGTGTTGAGATTACAGAGGTTCTAAACCCAGCTTTATTTGCACTCAAGCTTTAGAATTTATTTAGCAAGTTTCTTACCCACTGTGCCATCACCCCAGCCCCTACTTCTGTTATCCCCAATTCTTGTCAGAACATGTAACATTTGCATATTATTGCTCTTGATGCACAGTGTTTCAAGGCTGTGGATACCTGCTCTCTGTGCCCATTTTCTATTTTCATGTTTGAGTGGAGCTGGTCCTGCAGCTACCCAGTCTTCTGAAGGCAAAAGTCCTCTGTTGCCTCCCTATTGAGGTGCCTACTGCTGATGAGTTACTTTTACTTGTAAAACTCCTTGTCATGTTTGAAGGACTCTCTCTAGTTTCCTGTCTCCACAATGGCTTGATAAACGTTTTTAAATCTCATGTATTAACTGTTACACCACATAGCTACACAGCCCAGCTCAGTATTTTGGGGCACAGCAACCTTTTTTTTTCAGATCTAAAAAGCATTTTTCAGATCTTACCTTTATTTTTAATTTAAATTTTAATTTCTCCCACCAACCTTCCTGAAGAGCCTTTTACACACAGGGTTTTCCCTTCTAAAACACTTGGGGGGAACTTGGACCAGAGGTTAGAGACTGGACATGGCGAGCAGGTATTTTAAATTTCATACATGAGCAGCAGTATGTTTATAGAATTTCCACCGTCCTCTTCCCAATCAAACTCCTCCTGAGCCCCCTCACTGCTTCTCAGATTCATGACCTTTTCTCTAATTATAATTGTCACATGCACAGATGTGTTTGTATAAAAATGACCCGAGGAGTCTATTTAGTGTTGCTCATATGCATATGTGTTTTAGGGCTAACAACTTGAAACTGGATAAACTGTCAGGAGTCCTAGAGGAGACTGGATGTTCCTCTCTCACCTGTCATCTATTACCTGTAGCTCAGGGAACATCGCTAAGGATGGGACTGAAAGACTGTAAAAGCCAGAGACCAGGACATCTGCTGTAAGATAGCATTTACTATATGCAACAGAGAATTTGCATCCATGCAAACTCAACAGTATGACTGCCTAGATAAGACCAGCACAAGGACAATCCCAGTTGACAGTCAATGTAAACGTAGATGGGCAAAGTCTCACAAGGCCCCATCCTTAGATGAGGATTGTATCTTTAACTATCACTTCTGGGATAGGGAGATAGCTCAGTTGAGAGTGCTGAAATAGAGGGTGTGAAACCCTGGGTTTGATCTTAGACCAGATATTGTGGTACACATCTGCACTTCTAACATTGAGGAGCTGGAGGCAGGAGAACCATATGTTTAAGGTCATTCTAAACTACATCTTGAATTTGAGGCCAGCCTAGGTATATGATACTCTGTTTAAAAATAAATACATGAATGTATTCATGAATCTCTATATATGTGTATATAATTTTACATAATTCATATATGCATAATCTATAAAATATATTATATTAATATATTATATAATTATATATATTATATTTTATTATATTATCATACATATATTTATATTGAGACAGATAGACAGATCAATCTTGCACTGATCATGCACTTCCTCTCACTGGGCTCTACAGTTTACTCTTTTTTTTTTCCTATTTTACTTTCATCACACTTTCAGTTTTTCTGTTTGTTATTCATTTCTTGCCTGTTTTCAAGACTCAGTCCTTTTTATTAGCTTCTCATCCCAAACTTTGCAATACATTCTCCATCTAAGGAAAACTTCTTTACCCCTGTTTCATCCCTCTGTCAAATGGCTCTCTTTTGTTTGCTTAATTATCCTGTAAGCTTCTGAAGTTATGATTCCCTAAGTCTTTTCTCACTATGAAGTGGTTATGAAAACTCTGTTGAGCTGGCCAATGTGTGACATTGGAGCTCTGGTTGATGACAAAGGATCTGTAGCTCAGTCATGACACTGACATTGAGAATGTGTTAGAAATGCCAGTTCAAGTCTGTTTCTGGCAGGTTCTAGTTTAGCTCAGTTCTCTTGTATTAACTGAACCCCATCCTCATCTAGAGACTTTAGGCCCAAACCAGGGGAGAACCAGGTGGCCTTACACAGCCTCCTGCCTGTGTGTACAGTTGAGATCTCTAACATTCACTGTGCACTTCTTGATCCATGCCAACACCATCAATTCTCTTCTATGACCCCACCCCAACCCCTGCAACTGTTCACAGAAACAGTGGCTTCCATGAATATTCCTAATGTCATGAACTGCAGGGGAGTGACACTGAAAGGGCCTTGGGAGTCTGGGAAAGAATGAGGAGCCAGGCTCTCAATCTGGATTTTTTCTTCCACAGAGACTATGAACTCAAGGTCAGACATTTTGTCACCTCAGGGTCCACACTAGGCCCAGTGCTGCTCAGAACCAAACTTACAGCTGCTCTTTCCCTAACATGGGCTCCTCTGAGGAACCCCAGCTCTTTGCCCTCTTTTCAACCTCCTCCTCTCCCTCTAAGTTACCCTGAGGCCCACAGGTTGCTCTTCCCTGCTTTGAGATGAATGAGGCACTGTCTACAGTAACCCAAGGGCTCACACAGTGTAATGTCGCCCTTGGCATGCCCCAGGCCAATGCAAGAAGGAACAGCAGACGGCAGAGCGGGCCGTTCATCCTGTGTAGTAATGAAAAAGCAAAACATCCATTACATAGTTTTTTAAAGTGTCATTCCTACTTGCAAATGTGCTGTGGACATATGTCAACCAAGTGTGCCTCTGGCACAAAGAATGCAAGTGACTGGAAATATTTTAATTCCAGCTACTGTATGCATCCTGGTTGACAGTTTTATGATGGGTCCTGGAGCCTCCATAGGCTGTGTTAAGGGCTGAGTGGTTTCCCTTCATTCCAAGCAGTGGAAGGAGGGAGGAAGCAAAGGGGTTAAGGGCTGTCCTAGTTAGGGTTACCATTGTTGTGATGAAATACCATGTTCAAAAGCAACTTGGAGAGGAAGGGGTTTACGTTGCTCACACTTCTGTATGACAGTTCATCATCAAAAGCAGTGAAGGGGGGAACTTAAGTAGGCCGGAACCAGGAGGCAGATGCTGATGCAGAGGCCACTAAGTAAGTACTGCATATGGCTTGCTCTCTCCGGCTTATTTAGTCTGCTTTCTTATAGAACCCAGGACCCATGGCCCCATCCATGATGAGCTGGGCCCTCCTGCATCAATCAATAATTAAGAAAATATCCCACAGGTTGCCTACGAATATCTGGTATTATGGAAGCATTTTCTCTTTTCTGTTTTTTTCCCAGCATAATATTTTTAGTTATTATTTGGGAATTTCGCATCATGTACCCTGATCGCGCTCACTTCCAAGCCCTATCATGTCTGCTCCCCAGCCCTCATGACATCCCCCCAAAGGACAAAGAAGAAAGAAGGGGATTAAGTCTATTTTATGTTCTCCATATATTCACTGGAGCATGGCCAAACTGCCGGTGGCAGCCCCCTAAGGAAAGCTGAGTCCTTTCTCCACCTGCACCCACATCAGAAGCCATCAACTGTGGAGAACTCCATTTTGGCATCCTTATCAAAATTTTTAAGAGGTCTTTTGATAGATTGCTTTTTAGGCTGTTACTTTTTGGGGAGGTTTGAGGTAGGGGTTGTCACAATAACTTTCCACATTTGTCTTTCTCAACTGTAAATCTGCAGTCATTGATACCTCCACAAGAATATCTTCCTCGCCTTTTACAGTCAGCACAAACATTAATCCTGAGCGTCTAGGTGGTTTCTGGTAACAGCATAGGTCACAAACATCTACATGATCTCCAGAATTAGCATGTGCTAAGGACTTCCACTTTGTCTCTGGTGACATTATGGCCAGTGACCTCAACATGGCTTTTTTTCAAAGCATGAGCCATGGAGCAGCATGGCATCCAGGACAGAAGTAGGCACCATGGAGGTCGTTCAAGGAGGTCCAATACAGTATACAGACCATTCCTCATCCCAACATCCTGTTAGTTTTCAGAGCCAGGGCTATTGTGTGGTTGGAAAACTTGTTCAGTAGCTGAGTCTGCACAAACTCAAGCTGCTGCATACCATTCTGCTTACCCTACAGTGTAATAACTGGTTCCTCCATCAACAACAACCTTCTCCCACACTGGTCACAACTGTCACATCTCCAGTTCCATTGCACCACTCGGCTCCTCCATCTCTTCTACCTCTCCATCATATATTACTGCCTTTGTAGTAGCATTGAAGTCCTTCTGTACAAACAGCTTTAATGCAATTGTTTTCATTACTATTCAAGGCTTCAAAACAACACCTCAACACTAGGGCTCTTTCCTGTACTCCTCTCAATATCTTTCTGTTTTTCCCAGCTCCTTCCACTATTATGGGACAAATTGTTCAGGAGCATAGATGGACTAGTCTTGGGTAGACCAACCCCAAAGCCCTTGGTCTAGTTCAACTCAGTTCATCAGCCTAGGCCACAACCAGAGCTGGAAGTGTTAGCAATGGGTGGGACCAACCCCCAAACACCCACACCCAGCGGCATTTTCTTGAGGTTTCCTCCTCAGATGATTTCTGCATGTGTCAAGTTGACATAAAAGTATATAGTATATGGGGCATAAATTAAGCACCTCTGTGTCCTGAGATATCTTTATTTCATCCTGTTATTCCCCCAGAGTCATTCTTACACCCATAAGGGAGATCCTCTCCATTCTATTTGCAGAACCACATTTTTTTTGGAAACTGTCAAGCCAGAGCCCCATTACATGAACTCTGTTCAGGGTAGACAAGACAGGAATAGATGGATGTCCCCAGATCCTCAAAAGGCTGGGAGAGACTAAACCCTGGGCCTCTTGAACAGGAGGCTGGGGATAGTTCCTTCTTCTGAGCCAAGGGAGGACACTCAGTTCTCTGGGAGGCCAAGAACAGAATGAAGGAGGGTAGGGGCAGATAGGGAAGTTCATGGCTTTGGTAAGATAGGGCAGACTGGATTGATGTAGTTGAGGACAGGTAATGGGGTTGCAGATAAGGCATAGTGGTTGGGTCCTGTATGGACGCTCCCTTGTGACCTTAGACAAGTTATGATTACCCTGGACATCATCCACCTGACCTGCAAAGGGGACTATTCCCCATGGGAATATCCTAAAAACAAGGGTGTTGCTGGGAGTGAATAGACAGGTTCTCAGAACACAGACAATGGAGAATGAAGAATAGCTCACTACCCTTAATGTCACAAAGTCCCAGAACAAACTGCGGCATCCCTGAGCCTTCGGATATATCTGGTTGGCCTGGCAGCTAAAGGTCTTCTGAAGACTTCTGCCCATATTGACTACCATGCTCCACAGCAGAGCCCCGATGATCCAAGCTCAGTGAACTCTTCCTGGGGAATATTACCGCTAAAAACTAGGAGTATTTTTATTCCTTACCTCAGTGTGGATGGGTGGCTCTTGGTATATGTTCTATTACTAGCAGTAGACAGAAACTCATCACATCAGATTTTCAAAAGCAAAGACGCACTGTTTTTAGATGACCTATAAGATGTGTCCAAACAGCATAACTCTGCACTCATAAACTTACAGGGTGTTTCTCAGTTGCAAACAAGTCAATAGCCTTATTAATGGGACAAATAGTCCAGCATGCCAGATCTGACAGAAGAATATAACAAAAGAGATGTGTGCATTGGTCTAATTACTCCAGGACTGTAGACTTCTCAAACTTGCTCTGTGGGCTTTGGTCAAGTTGTCAAGAAAGATGCAATTGAAAGTCAGGGGTTCTTAAGGAGAGATGTCTGGAGCTTCAGCAATTCAAGCCCGGGCTGCTATGGCTCCACCATGTCCTCACAAAAATTAGCTTTATGGACCCAACTGGACCTGAGGGTTCAGACCCTCCAGATCAAAGCAGCAGGCTGTAATGGAGCTGAAAGCTTGGTCTAGTTTAAAAAAAAATCACTGCCCCAGGAGAGCACATGTGATGGATTACAGGATGGCTCCAGGTGTTACATCCAGGAAGGGAGGATGGGAAGGAGGATCCTCCATGGCGGCTCAATACTTAGTGAGTTATCACACACTAAGTGACCTCTTTATATTCCTAAAGTGTTTAAAACCCATCTGCTTGTTTGGCCTGTGGAAGGAATTTGTTGTTTATAGTTAATATCAATATACAGAAGCAATGTAGGCAGGGAAAATGATTTCCATATTTCAATCATATAACAAATGAGATACCGCAACAAGAAACTGTGTTCCCGGAGGTGCAGCTCTGTGCATAGCAAACAGTAATCTATTTTGCTAGTAAGCATTTGTCAAGGCTTTAGAAGACCTTGCTGTTAAAAGTCGTGGTTGTTTTTAGTAACAGACACTCTGTAGCCATCCTAGGCCTGAGGGAATTCTACAGCACAGGCAGAGCCTCTGCCTTGGACTCATCATGGCAGAGCCTCCCCCATCCAACATATATAAGGACTGAAAGCTCTTCCTTTGGCTTCATCATGTGGCCCTGTTCTTGGACCACTGCTGTGCTACATGTGGCTTGTCTCCCAGAGTTCATGGATTGGAGGTTTGGTCTCTATTAAAGCAATGTAAGAGATTGCAAGACCTTTAAGATGTGGGATTTAGAGGAGTTACTGAGGTGTCATGAGTGCCACTGTGTGTGGGGGGCAGTTATTCCTATCATCATAGAAGGTAGATTAGATCTTGTGGGAATGAACTGCTCAATGGAAGCATCAGTGAACAGAAGCTCATCAGATGGGCCAATTCATCTTGAACTTTCAGTCTCCAGAATTGTAATGAAATAAGACATTTCTTTTCTTGATGAAATGTCCAGCCCCAGGTGTTTTGTTATAGTAGTACAAAATAGACTAAGACATGTATAGTAGTGTAGTTTGGGCAAGAATCCTATTTAGGACAGTTTAGCAAAAATTCCCCTATTATGGAAACCCCCTCTTTGTTACTTCACATCCACTCTGCATAGCCTTGATCTTTGCTATAAATATTACTTTATTCTATTTAACTTAAATTTGACATTTAAATTAATTTTGGCTAAAGTCTGTCTCCTTTATTAGTACATCACTAAATCAAATATGATTTGACAATCTTTTACCAATGATCTATCCCAACTTCTATTTAACATTCAGCACTGTCTGTATCTATCACATCTGTCAAGCTGAGAACAGTAGCTTTCACTGGCATCATGGGTGATGGACGCTCCAGCACCATTCCCTATGTAGATGTCTTTCTAGCAAAGTTCTAATACCAGGAGAATTAAAGAAAAGGAAGCCCCCCTTTGTTCCACCCGTATCTCCATTTCTGGGTGCATTCATGAATTCACACATTATCAGATAAGTCAATGTGGTGACAAGCATACCGAAAGCCCTAGATGTTTGATGCCACATATTTTCTCTTGAACGTGTGGCAGTCTAACAAACAGCATTGGGGGCCCCAGAAGCTTTGTATTATGGTTTGGAAGTAAAGAGTTCTTCAGGTTCATGTGTTTGAACACCACAGAGTGGTGCTGCTGAGTGGGCAACTGTAGAACCATCAGGAGGTCGGGCATATCTGAAGGAAGTAGGTCACTGGAGAAATGGGACTTAAGGGATGGATCTAGCATTATTTCTAGGCCCACAACCTCTCAATTTCCTTTTCCACTGACACATGAAATGAAGAGTCCTGACCACACGCTATTGTGACCAAAAAGCAGGATACCACTATGAGTGACAACATCACCATAAACCATGATCTAAAGTTCACTCTGGTCTTCTTAAGTTACTTATTGTCTGACACTCTGTCACAGTGGTAAGCAAAGTGACTATTATGCCTTGCCACTCTCTTCCTACAGTCCCTGATACCTCCATGGACACTGTGTCCGTCTGCAAGTGAATAGAGAGTGTCACACAGGATCTCTTCCTTATACGCCAGTGCTCCTGAAACACTCGCTCTTCCAGCAAGCTCCAGTGTACAGAAAAGTCCCAAGGGCCAGCACCTAGCTCTGAGTTCAGGAGCAGTAGAGGAGGCCATTGCCATTGTAGAGTCCTGTCTTTCTGCTGAAGCTCACAGGGCATGCTGTGGAGTAGAGCAAATGGCCTATCTGTGTTAGCCCCATGAACAAAGGCTCAGGACACAAAACAGCTTGGATTACACCATATCACCTCTAAAAAGCCAGCAGCTTCTGGGGACAGAAGCAATTACGTCATGCACACATGGTCTCCGTGAGCCCTCACATATACATTTAGATGATAATTTTCTGGGTTCCATGCATTCCTTGGGACTCTCATATCTTGAACATTAGTCCTCCGGAGCTAGTGTTTAAAATCTTTCTTACAGACCTGTATATGCTCTCAGGAAGACTAGTATTCTGCTTTGCTCTCCAGACCAGAACCTCTTAACCTCACTAAATCTTTTGGAATATTTGGCAGTTGTAAGAAATCAACTCCAGAATTATTGTTTGTGGAATCTGGCCTTTCTTTAAAAAATAAGATGTATTTATTTATTTTATGTATATGTATTTATTTATTTTGTTATTTTATGTACTGTTGCTGTCTTCAGACACACCCGAAGAGGGTATCAGATCTCATTACAGATGACTGTAAGCTACCATGTGGTTGCTGGGAATTGAACTCAAGACCCCTGGAAGAGCAATCAGTGCTCTTAACCATTGAGCCATCTCTCCAGTCCCCAGAAACTGACCTTTCATGTGTTTATGTTTCTAGACCCAGCTACCCCTTACTTCTGGCTTCCACTCTCTCTAAGCCTCTTAACCTGATGTGCTCTTGTCCAGTGTCCTTGCCCAGAGCATATAGCCCTGGATCACTGGACCTTTCCTAACATCTAAATGCTAAATGAGAATTGTTTTCTAGTAAAGAAGCTGACAATTGTCTTGTACAGGGCTTTGCATCTCCAAGAAGTTTCACATGCAGAGATATTAAAAATAAGTATAAATAGATCAAGGCAAACTGTGAAGATGTCTGGGAAATGCAGATGCGCAGTAAGTGAAGCAAACTCGAGTGCTAGCATAAGTATCATCTTAACTACAGAAAATGCAATGGTTTTATATGTTGAGTCAGTGTTGACACATTTATCATCTATGTACACATTATGAACCAGACTCCTTGAGGAAGCTGCCCCCAGTGACACCCCTCCATCAATGACATGTGATATCTCTTAGGCAGACATCCTACTTCCTCTAAGTTGTCCAATACTGGGAGTCATGCCTTACTGGCTTCCCTTCAGGTTCCATAAGAATCATTTACATTTGAAATCTTTTCGCTGAAACTGTAAATGATTGTTGGACTCAGAAGACAGAATCCTGTCCTGTCATATCTATGAGTTACCTGAAGGAAGTCATGTCAGGAGCTTCTGTTTTCCTATTTGATGCATGACTGGCTTTTCTGTCCCCAGTCAAGAGGCTTCTGGGAAGGTCAAAGTTGCACATATGTTGCAGACACTAAGATAAAAACCTGCAATAGCATGTAAGTTCCTTTGTGATAGTATCTATTCTACCTCAGCCCTCTGGCCCCTCTCCTCAGCTCTCAGATTTTGTTATGGTTTTGATAGAGAATGTCCCCTCCCCAAATGCTCATGTTTTGAAGGCTTAGTCCCTAAAGCTGATTGGATTATGAATGAGCAGACCTCATCAGTGAGTTAATCCACTAATGGGTTCATAGCTTTGTAGTCTATTAGGAGAGAAGGCCTGCATGAAGAAAATAGGTTATCTGTCTAAACATCTCTTCTATTGCTGTGATAAGACATTATGACTACATCAACTTAGAAAAGAAAGAATTTAACTAAGCTTATAATTCTAGAGTGTTAGAGACCATGGTGATGAAGCAAAGTCATGCTGATAGGTTCCTTGAACAGCAATGGAAAGTTCACATCTTTATCCACAAGCAAGAGGCAGAGTGTTCTGTGAGTAGTGTGGGACATTGAAACTTCAAAGCCTTCCTCCAGTGACACACCTCCTCCAACAATGCCCCACCTACTAATTCTTCCTAAATAGTTCAACAGACTGGAGACCCAAGCATTCAAACATATAAGTCTATGGGGGCCATTTTCATTCAGATTGCCACATCACTGGAAGTGTCTGTCTTTAAGGATCTGTCTGGTCCACATTCTCTCTCTTTCTCCTTGATTCTTGAGGAAAGAGTATAAATATGACCCCACAGAGAATGGGAGGCAAGCAGAGTCCTGGTTTGTTTTGTTTCCTCCACCTTGCTATTCTTTGCTAAAGACATGCACGTATTGATTCACCTTACACAGTTGTTGAGCTCAAGTTGTGATAACTCTGACATTGAGAGAAACTTGCCCAAGAACTGATCCCGAGGTTCCTGCTGCAGCTTGCTGCTTCAGTGGCCTCTCCTCAGGCCAGTTGGCATGCCTGGCAGTTTCTTCAGTATTGAACTACAGCTGCCTGGTATCTGCTTGCTGAAAGAGCTAGACTGTAGAGCCAGGAAATCAGACATCCGCCTCTGGAAAACAACAACCAGACAAGCTTCCATTCCACTTCTGAGAAAAAGCTGCCCCTACAGCCTGCAGCCAGGGGGAGCTGTTCCTTGTGCTGAGCCCCAGTCCAAGTCAGGAAACTGAGTGGAGCTGTCTGTCGTCCTGAACTTCAACCCTGCTGACAAAGCTGCAGATGGGTATCTGTAGATGATTCTTGAGCACAAACCTGCCCGAATCCTACTGCCCATGGTGCTTGCACAATAGGGAATTGCCTGTGGTGCTGAACTGTCTACCATGCTGAACTCTGGCCAGTCTGGAAGCTGAAGGGGCGCTCGCTGTGGTGCTGGCATTCACTGCTGCTCCTCAGTCAAATGCAGCTTCCAGGGATGGCACAGAACATCCCCTTTACACAGAGAAGTAAGAGTCTTGAGACCGTGAACACAATCCCAGTATGATTTCCATCTGATAGTAAACAGAGGAGAAAGCAAGAAAAGAATTTGAATCAGGGCAAGACATGGAGTGACTGGAATTAGAAGAATACTCTGACTTTTCTACAGCTCGGGCTTGGGGAGAGCAAGGGTACCGTGTCTAAGAAGCAGGATAATACTGAAGGTAACCGTGGGCAAGGGACCTTTTGGTTTCATGACTGCATTTTCTGTGAAGATTCTGATGCCTTCCACCAACGTAAGTCAAGTCTGAGGCACAATACAGCGATCTCTCTGTCTCCCAGGTTCTGGGAAAGACCACATGGCTATAAACATGCTCAGAAGCAGAGAACTGAAGGTGCAGGATCTGCTGGGAACCAAAGCAGACTTTTAATTCATGACTTCTGAAACCTATCACTGCCTGGGACTAACCAAACTAGTTGGACCTGTTGGAAGTGTAGGAACAAAGCCAAGACATGATAGCAGGTAAATGGATGAAGGAAACTCCCCTCCTTCTGTGAGAGATGTCCATATAGAATATGGCAAGTATGCTGACTTCAAGGAGATGGCAGCATATGTAAGGTTAGTGGGCTAAGCCTCATTTACTCTATGGATCACAATCTGAAAAGGATAAGACTACAATTACTGGAAACTTGATGAGTATGCTTATGCCAGAAGCTCTCTAATTTTATCAAGTTTTGGTTATTTTCCTGGAAACTTTTATCAGGCTTTGAGGCTTGACCAGTCTAGGCCAGTCCTAGAATATTGGGAAGTAATGTAGCCTCCAATGTCGTTGTATGATTATTGCTGTATACCACGGTATAAAAATGCCCAAAGTCCTTAGTATTTCACTCTGCTAATGTGCAAGGAACATTACAAAAAAAACCTTTCTGAATTGTCCTCCTTCCATGGCTCCTACATGTAGGTTCATATATGTGTTTGGTGTTGAAAGCTCACAGACTCAAATGATGGGAGTGCTCTCTAGACCAAGGACAGAAGGCTTGTTCTACTGTTGGCATTCATCTGTACCAGGAACTTCCCTGACACGAATGGGAAGTAACTGTCAAGTAGTTGGGCATCTTCACCCTAGAGGAACTTCTCCTCGACTCTAGTCCCTGGGCAAATTAGATAATAAGAAGCATATCTCAACACCTGAGCCTAAAAGACAACATAAAGGAAATATCCACAAACTAAGGGGCATTTTCTTCTTCCTGAAAAGGTTCATCTTCCCTGGGGGGATAAGAAATGTCACAGTTTCTTAGAAAATGTAATGGTTGAATAGTTCAGAAAAAGTTTACATAAAATATGTATATTGATAGCCAGCGATGTATGTGAAATTTCAAGGGAAAACTTTTGTCTTAAATTCAGCTCTTCTCTCCAGGGACTAGGAGAGGGCTTCATGGTAAACTGCCTGTCACTCAAGCATAGGAGCTTGAGTTCAACCCCCAACATATGAATAACAAAGCCAGCTTTAATGGTACATACTTGTCATCCCAGTGCTGAAAGGCAGAGATGAGTTAATCCTTCAAATTTGCTGTTCTAATAGTTGAGTTTCAGGCCAATAAGAAATCTTGTCTTAAAAAAGAATGGTTGGGGTTGGGTAAATTTTTAAGAGGGTGAATCACTTGTTGCACAAGTATAAGGACTAGAGTTTGGATTCCCAACACCCACATAAAAGCCAGAGGGTCACGGTGACCTATCTGTAATCCTAAAAATAAAGTAGACAGAGGTGATCCAGTAGTGAATCCCTGGATCCAGCTAGCTAGCTAGGTTCATTGAACTAGCAAGCCCTTGCTTTGGAAAGATTCTTGCCTTAGTAACTAAAATAGAGAATGTTTGAGAAAGACTTTGATAGTAAATTTTGGTACACACATGGGCACGCGCGTGCGCGTGTGCACGCACACACACACACATTTGTGTGAGGTACATGGTGGGTAGATAATACATAGAAGATGCAGCTAGAGTAGTTTCATGACACTTACCTGTGTATAACTAGTATGCCATCCAGTCTACACTACATCACTTGTACCTTGCAAGTGATATATGTACATTGTAGCACTGACCATTTGGAGACAAGGCCATATTACAGAAGTGACTGTAATGTACTGGGTTCTCCTTCCACATAACATTACTGCTGCCTTCTCCAAAAATCTCCTGCTGCCTTGACTAAAGCATCTGATAGCTGTCTATACGTCCGGTTCTTCTGTCCACAGTGCTGAGTCAATAGCCATTTAAAGAGGAATGTTTGTGTGGGTGTCCAAGATGCAACAAATGGGAAGACAGCTTTGTAAAAGAACATGGAAATGTGTGTAAAAAAAGGCAGAACTTCCACAGCTATCATGAAGGAGGCCATATAACAACAGTCCTACATTGTCTGTCATTCTTACTAGTAGTACACACACAGACCATTTTGGAAGAATAAGCAGCACTCTAACAAAGAAGCCACCAGAGAGAATCCTGAGGCAGAGATGAGAGGGAGTGATCATTCTTCAACATTTTCTGGTTTCTCATGCAAAATGTACCAGGCAGATTGTAGTATAGACCCATCGGAGACATACCTGAAATTGTAGGAAATAAACTGTTGGTGACTGCCGAAGCCAGGAGGAGCAGTCATGATGCAGAGATGCAGGGGTTAAGTGGAATGTGAAAATATAAATGGCAGTCTGGTACAGAGAAAGGACATGGATTAAAGGCTCCAGATACACAAGAAAAATATGGTATTAGATAACATCTTGATTCCATTTCATGTTCTGTGATAACATAACCCGATAAAGACAACTGAGGGGATATAGGCTTAGTTTTAGCTCACAACTCTTGGTTACAGATTGTTATTAAAGGAATTCAAGGCAGGCTAGACACCTGACATCCACAGTCAAGAGCAGAGAGACAAATGAACTCATTCCCACTTCGGGCTCAGCTAAATTTGTCCATTCTTACGCAGTACAAGACCCCCAAATTGTAAATGTGCTGTCCTCTTTCACACATCAATTAAAACAAGTCAAGACAACTCCCCTCCCCCACAGACATGCCTTCATTGCAAACACTTCTATAAAGTCCCTCACTGAGACTCTGTTCCAGGTGATTTTAGGTTGAAAATTAAACTAACCATCACAGTTAATAGCTCTTTACCGACTTCCCTAATCTAAAACTAAGGTATTCTATGACACAAGATGCACATAATGGTGGAAATCTAATATTTGGAACTTAGGTACTCTGTAATACTTACCAATTTTTCTTTAAACATAAAATTGTTTTTTAAATTAATTCTGAACAGAAATAGAAAATGGGGGGTCCTCTTGAGACCATGGCTTCTTGCTCTAGAATATGTACCATGTTCTCATATCATCCCAAGAAGGACAGGGAATAGATGGGTGGCTGTCCTGAGATGTTCTTTGGTAGATTCAAGGTAGATTCTCCTATCTTGCTTTTGCTTGAGTGAGCGCATTCTGAAAATCCTTACTGTGGTTTGGGTTGGATTGGCCACACTCGGTCCATCATATGACAGTGGTAAGAAGAGAGGGAACTTTGAAGAGGCATTTTGAGTCAAGGAGAGTCCCCCCTCATAAAGGGCTGAGGCAGATCCTAATGTTCTGGGTGCTTCCACACACAGCTGCTTCTGTTTCCACATCTCTTCCATGATACTACAGTTCATGGCTTTCACCAGCAACACAGCCTGTCTTCAAATTGCAAGCTGCCATGCACTGCTTTCTTTTTGTGACGTTCCTATCCTTCACACCTAGCAGACTGAGACACTGCCCACTGTCATTTTGGGTGTCTTGAAGAAAAAGAAATTCCTACCTGAAATGAATGGGCTTGTTGCTGAAAGAGAAGTCATTGAGAAATCGCTAGGAAAGCTGACCAGTTCCCTGTTCTGAGCACATCTGACAGCTGTCCTAGCTGTGAGGGAAGTGAGAGGCAACATTTACCACTGAGTAGCTTCATCTCCACATCAGCTCCTGAGGCAGGATTAGCGAACCCCTCATCTCCAATTGACAAGCCTTCATCACTTTCAGGTGTTGAGAATTGAGCCGTGCACTCCGAAGTCACCTGTTAACCTTCTAGCAGGTATTGCAGAGCAGACTGGAGTTAGCTTGTCAACACAGGTCTGATCTAAATCAGCCTTCTGAGCTCTCCATCCATACTCATGCTGACGTCCTCTCCCTGAATCTCTATTCAAAGGCATCTTCCTGCTGTAACACCAAGGGAATTCCAAGATGGATGGCCAGAGGTTGTGTGTGGCTCTTGGTGCAGATCTCAAAGATGGGTGCCTTGTACTTGGCTTGGGACAACTGTAGAAACAATGAGTTATTAATTATTTTACGCCTCATTTCATTTATCTCATTTATAAAATATCGCTTTATGGCATCTGTATGAGAATTAATTTAAGTAAAGAACTCAGCACAGATGTGGGCTTATATTAGGGGTTCAATCCATCTTCGATGGCTTTGTATTAAAAAGAAAATGAAGCATGGATAGAGTCTGCCAGGGAGAGAAGTCAATGGAAATAGAATGTTTTCTTTGGCACTTAGCAGGCACCAGCTGTCTGCATGGTTTTGAGAACAATAATACATGTGTCCAGTGTTTGCCCTGAGGGCACACAAGCTGCCCACTGCCCCGTGGAGCAGGGTGGGTGGGTAGAAGTTAAATTCTGGGTTAGCTGCTGACCTCTGTGTTATCCAATGCGATGACCTAGGAACTCCCTGAAGATGATGTTTTTGTGAATTTGCATGTGCATGTGGATGAACTGGGGAGCCAAAGAAGAAATAATCGTTCATTTTAGGTTCATTTGAACATCAATTTTAAAAGGTTTTACTTTATATGACATGCTAAAGTTTGAACCCAAAACCCTGTGCATCCCAGAAAAGCACTCTACCACCAAGCCGCATCCCCATCCAAACTCTTGCTTCCACTGGAATGCCATTTGATTGTGTTCAGAAGTTTCCCTCCAGCCAGCAGCAAGAGAAGGGATCCATGTTCCTAGTGAGGGCTCTGCAGCCCTTCCTCAGTGGTTGTTAGCAAAGCACTTACCCTCTATATCTACTCCTCAGGGATCCCAGCCTGTTTGTGTCACACACTAGGGTGTCCTACTCAGGCTCCCATCTGTGTAGTCTCCTCTGTCCTAGACTACAGGATAGAGGAATCCTAGTTCTCCACCTGTGCATTAGCTTGCTGACTTCTCTGTCCATCTATCAGACATTCATTGAAACTGCTATGTCCAGGAACAGGAGTGACCAGCTATACAGACATAGCCTTACCTTGCAAGGTCCAATGGAGAACACAGAGGAGACAACTATCTGCCCAGCCCTTGGGTTGAGTGAAGTGGGGGTGGCATATTGTTGGAGCAGCAAGTCTGGAGAGGGTTAATTCCAGAAGAAGGACCAAAGACAATGATCTGGTTTCATACCTATCCCCTGAGCTAAGGCAGCTGCCATCCCCACAATGGGATAGGTAAAAAATGATGTCGAATAGGGAGAAAAATCAGTAAGGCAGAGACAGGGCTGCCACAGGTGGGAAACGCAATAACACTGACGTTTTGATGAACCGTCTTGGTGCACGAGAGATACAGTATTTTTACGGTGCTGCAGGTACATTGTAATTGATCAAAAAAGCCCTTTCTACATGGAAAGCACTCGGGTCCATTGCCGATCCAGCCCATAAATCACATTGATCGTGTCTCTCAGTTCACGTGTCTGGCTCAGGAAAGCAATGAAAAAGTTTTTGATGGATTTGCTGAGTTTTCCTTAGTCTCTAAAGGAAGTGGTACATTGGTGCCTGGGGCAGAATGCACACATCTTTCCCTGGGAGATTTGAGGCCAGCACCTGAGGGGCTTTTTCAGGGTACTTCAGTGTGAATGCAAAGCACAACTTTCACCTCAAAGGGAACACTGGAGTTTATTTTGAGCTAAATAAGACTGGCCATGGCTAGGAGTGTGGATGCAGGTGGGTTGCATAGGTACTGGGGTAAGAGCCCAGTTAGCTATGGAACAAACATAGCTGTATATCAATGCGTTTACCAAACACAGTAGTGGGGATGGCAACGTGGGACATCTCTGCCATAAGTCCCATAGGCTACCTGATGATACTCTTAGCATTGGGATTAAAGCTGATAGTTTCCTAAAAACACATTCCAAAGCTTTCACCCAATAGTCAGGGATAGTAGATCAGACAGGGACTTGGGCCATGAATGGTTAAGAGTACTAAAGAAAACTAGAGATAATTTGGCTCTAAGTCTGGTAATATTTTAACTCCACACAGCCATGAAACTCTAATCAATCATTCAGCCTTCTAGAATCTTTTAAAAACAGGTGTGAATATTTTCTTTCTGGGTATTTCCATTTACACAGGCTCAAAGGCGGTACTATGAGAAGCCCTGAGCTAGTGGACTCTGAGCCTCACAAACTTTGACCACACTGGTGGCCCTAGGGAACTGTGGATCAGTGTAGATCTTATGTTCTCCCTAGCTTGCTGACCTACGGGCAGTGCAGCACCCACAAATCCTCCTCAGGATCTGGTCCCACATTTTCTTTGTAAGCTTTGGTCTAGCAGTTGTGCTTCCTCAAGCTGGGGGAAGAGCATTCCAGAGAGCTATCCACAGACGAAACACAGATGTACCTCTGTGGCTTCTGGCTTTGTCACCTATCGCAGCCTAGATCTTGACATCCCCCTCCCAAACTTGTATCGACATTTAATTCCTAGTGTAACCGTACCAAAATGCGGGGCTTTAGAGGGTGATTGGGTTGGAAGGACTCTGTCCTCATGGGGACATGGCAATGAGATATCACCTTCAAAGTAGGAAGCAGGTGTGTCAGATATTAACTCCGCAGCTGCCTTGTTTTCAAATTTTGCAGCCTTCAGAAGATGAAGCCGCATGCTACTGCTGTGTGTAAATTACCTGCTGCTGGGTGTGTGTTATTGCAGCAGCAGAATGGGCTGAGATGGCAACTTAGGGAGGATCTCGTGGGCTGAAGGCCTCCATCCGATCTCACGAAGGAGTGATCAGGAAGGATACTATTCTACACATCAGTGTCTCTTCCAAGCTCCAATTCCACAGGTCACTGAGCAAGTGCACCCTCAGGCAGCTTGTGCCACTGGGCATTTCATAAGGACCTTCTTAGCATCTGTATTACTAATGAGACTTATGTTTCAAATCTTCTCACCCATTCTCAGTAGGTAACTTCAAGTCCCTTTGTCAACCCTCTACCTCCCTGGCTCTGACACACAACATCCAGTTGCTATGACCATGCAACCTGTAGCTGATTGACTTTGTAGCCCCGCTGTGCACACTGCTAAGCTTCAGCTGCTTCTCTGAGCTGGGGTGGAGAGGGCATCAGAGAAAGTTTGCCTCAACCATAGCCTTCTGATGGGGGAAGGGAGCTACTTTGTAAAAGCATGAAGTGAATGGGAAGAATACATCTCATAAACAGAGTGAGTACACAGCCTCAGTGTCTGAAATAATTCTCTAGGGAGTAGTGACCAAGAAGGAGGCATAGTGAGACAGCTAAGCCATGAGTAAGGGTGAGAAAAACTACATTTCTAAGCCTAACGGAGCCTGAAATAGACACTGGAGCCTGAAATGCATTGTTTAGCATCAAGTAAAAAAATGAATGCTTTAGCAGAGTGCTGATAACACTCAGAAGAAATCCAGGTTAAATCTCTCCACTTCTCTTTCATTCCACATGACCCAGGAATCTGGGACAAAAGGAAGCTGTGCAGGGATGACTGGGTTTCTCTCTGGGAAATGGTCAGTGAGAGTTTGGGGACCTCACCAAAGCCAAAGCCATGGCGCTCTACCATGATTGTGGAGTTTTGTCTTCTGTGTTGACACTTGGTGCTCATAAGATGCACAGTAGCCCCTTGGCAGTGGCTTCATCCTGGTTGCATATACAAGGAGAGGGGGCAGCTCAGAGAGGGATACCATGGAAACAAGGGGAAACACACAATTCAGACGCAGCCAAGAAAGCACCACCACATTTTCCAAGATCTTACATTGTGAAATCTTAGGTGAGAAATTTAATCACACATCACTAAGGGAAAGATGACCACACTGACACACCAGGAACTAGTCCAGCTCACAGTCTAGACCCAAGCTGAGCTCTGTAACCACCAATCCACAGGGTGACTAGACACAGAGGGGCAAGAGGATATTGTGATCTTTTGCTCTGCTGGGCTCTGGTACCTGTGAGGCTCAAGCGTAACAAGGAGAATGGAACCTGGTGTCCCATACTGACCGTTGCTAAGGCAACAAGAAAGATGAATCATTTCCTTGGGAAAGTTGCATTCTGGTGGGAAGAAGAGGTGGAATAGACACATGGATTTAGGGAGAATATCCAGGACTGTAATGCAATTACCCCTAAGCCCAGTCCAGCAATGTTTCAGTCCTTCTGGGCTGCCTGGACAGCAGGGTCAGATTCAATAGTAAGAAGCAGGAGATGAGGTGCTGCTCACAGGCCAAGAACCACTGCAGTCACATGCAAAATGGAGTTTTCCTACCACAAGTCACTTGCCACAAGTTAGGACAGATCCCAAGCTATGCACGAGGAAGACCAAACAAACAAACAAACAAACAAGGCATGATGTAGTAGATACAGGTCAGGGTTCATGAACCCTGGGACCTGGAAGCAAGAAGATTTAATGCAGCCAGCAAAGAGGTCAAACCCATAGTCATGTGTTGTAAGTGATCAGGAACCATGAAGGTTTTAAATAAAGACTAATAAAGGGCCACCAAGTGTACAGAGAAACATGAGTGAGCCACCCCACTGAAAACAACCACAATAGGTACATAAAGTAAAAGTAACAATGAGTTCATTTTGGTGATACATTGAAAATCTTTCAAAGTTTAAATTTATAGTTACCAATTTGTCCAATAAGTCATGATTAAAGATCTAACTGACTAAAATAACAACAACAACAATAACAATAACAACAACAACAACAATACACTTCACGAGTCTTGTCTGTAAGTGCTCATAGAACATTATTGATAACTGCCTAAGTATAAAGGCAGACTGGCTGCCCACCACTTGAGGATAGGAGGATGAAAGATGTTCTGTGCTAACTATGTGATTCCACACAGTGGAAATGGCAGAAGCTCCAATAGAGGGCGATACCAAATAGCCTGAGGGCACCATAACGGGAAAGGATTAGTCACAAGGCAGAACTCGGTTTGATACTCCTTCTCTAAAATGTCAACCATGAGCAAACTTTCAAGACTGTGTGCAGTTCAGGCTGGGGAAGCATCAGGATGGGGAAGGCACCCATTTCACTTGAAGTTCTAGGATGTAAAACTATGTTATGATATTCTCTATCTTAAGAAGATGGACAAAGAAAACTGAGCCGTCTGGGTGAATTGCATATAATGGGAATTGTCTCCATAAAGCAGTAAGGATGAACTTTGCACACACACAAACTTTGTGATGGTCAGATGAGATACAAGAGATGCTTGGAGTGAGCTACTGATGATTGAGCTGATGATCAAGAGGCATGCACAGTTCATATCAGTCGTTAGAGCTGAACTACATTTTACTACATCTGTGAATGCACCAAGTGTTGGTGTCAGCTGCAGGAGGCAGGTCTTAGAGTCCAAAGCAGCTTCAAGGTAGAACTTGAGTGTAGTCAAGTTGTTACTCTTCCTACACTTAATATTTTATGAATTCATTTTCGCATTTGTTACGTAAGTGTGTGCATCTAATTTGACATTTGTATAAATACTGGAACAGAAGTTTGATGGCAATTTCTAGCATATTCAACCATACACTCACCATGTGACCAGAAATGGCATTACTGGGTTTTCATTGAAGATTAATAAAGATTTATATTCACAAAATACTTGTTCATTCATAATAGCTCCATGAATAGTCCACTATGGATGAAAAGAATACAAATGCTCCCCAGCAGGTGAGCAGGTAGAGACTGAGGCTTATTCTTACAATGGTTGCAAGGGGCAACCATTCACCCGCTGCATGAGTGCATTGCAAACATGTTTTGATACGTGAAAAAAGCTAAGCACAAAAGGTTGCACAGGCAAGGGTTCCATTACAGGCCATTTGAGAGAGGAGCTAGAGGAGCAGAGAGAAGGTTCCAGTGACAGGGAATACGTGCACTCAATGTATGTGGTAACAGTGGGTTTGGTGGGGGCTGCAGGTGTTCTCATGAAAGGCAACAACTTTGCTTGTAAAATATCAGACAACAGTGTGATTTCATTAAATGTCACTAAATGGTGATATGGTGGTTTGACCATGCTTGGCCCCTTCAGTGGCACTAATGGAGATGTGGCCTTGTTAGAGTAGGTGTGACCTTCTTGGAGGAAGTGTGTCACTGTGGGCATGGGCTTTAAGACCCATGTGCTAGCTGCCTAGAAGCCAGTCTTTTTCTATTGGTCTTCAGATGAAGATGTAGAACTCTCAGATCCTTCTCCTGCACTGTACCTGCCTGGAGGCTGCCATGCTCCAGCCTTGATGATACTGGATTGAACCTCTGAATTTGCAAGCCAGCCCCAAATTAAATGTTGTACTTATAAGAGTTGCCTAGGACATGCTGTCTGTTCACAGCAGTAAAACCCTAAATAAGTAAGACACATTATTCAGGAAAATGTGGATGTCATAATATCAGAAAGTCCAATAAACAAAAGCAAATGCAAGAATTCGACCATAGAACCTCCTTTAAAATACCATTCTTTTCATCCATCAAACAGGCAAAAGAAAACCATGGCTCATAGAAAGGAGTTAAGGTGGAGGTATGAGGAAGCTGGCCTTGTGTCTTAGGGTCAGACTTTCTGAAAAATTCATTTCCTGAGCTACTGTGGGAGCCCTCCCCAATCAGGTGAACCAAGGGGAAATCCCTGGTCTCTGCATCTGACTGATGGAGGTGCAGGCTGACCCAAAAGGGTCTGATTAGAAAGGCAAATTGGTGGACTTCACAAGAAGACCCTGGGGCACCTGTGTCCTGAAATAAAAGGCGCAGAGCTTGGAGCCTCATTGGAATGCACAGGGCTTACTCTCTTTCAGGAATTGCCACAGGCCAGAGTAGGCCTCAGATGTGCCTGCAGGCTGGGTCCTTTGAGCACCAGCCTCCCAATACTGCTGCATTTGAAAGACAGAGATGGAATTCACTCTGTTCAGCACTTACTCAGCCCAGCAAGCTGCTAGGCGTGGGCATTTAGACTCAGACAATATTCAGGAAACTGAAAGACCTGAGCTACAACTGTGCTCATTTTAACAGGGGAGAAAACTCACTCGGGGACCTGAGGTAATCTGCTCCATGGTATGAACCAAATAAGAAAGACTTATGCTTGGTCTGTCTCTCCCCAAATTTTGATGCTTTTTAAATTTCTCAGTCTTAGTCTTCTGTGCCAAAGAAGGTGGGAGAAAGGAATTCTAGGACCATCCTATGGGTTGTGCAGCTTCGGGGACTCATCTTACTTAAACCACAAAAGACAAGCCCATATTCCTCTACTGCAAGATGTCAGAGAGTATCTGGCATAAGGTACTTCTACTGCCTGGCACATTCTCAACCACTGAAGGTGTGGGCTGCAGCCTGGTCTTGCAGACCACCCTGAATGGTAGGTACCAGGTCAGGGAAGACAGCACACATCTGAGAACTGGGACTTACATGCCTTTCGTGATTCATGGAGGTATTATCAAGAACTGGCAGGGGCAGATGCACTTAGTAAAGGTAACCCAGAGAAGCATCACTGGTTCTGCAAAAAGCCAACAGCATGGAAAACCCTTCAGCACCCCGACCCATCTGCTTACTCACTCATTTACAAAGCCAATCTAGGGAGAACCTGCCACAAATATGACATGTGTCCAAGAAACCTGTGTAGAACCAAAGGGAAAGACCAAGGAGCAGGATACTTTGGCCCCTCTCCATGAAGCTTGGACGTAGGTCAGCACAGGTTCAGCCAGAGACTGAGGACTCTGAGATGACTCATGAGTTCAGTGGTCAAGACCCTTTGCATGTATGTAAAGGGACACCCATATTCATGTGGCTGGGAAAGAATGACAGTGGAGGTTGAGTCTGGGTTGGGGTGAGAGGAGAGAATGAGATGAATTTATTGTTGGCTCTGGACTGTGTTCCTTCAGGTCACTGCTCTCTTCTCATTTGCTGTGGACCAGTTGTGGCCAGTAGCAGGATGTTAGGACACCAGCTGAGGTCATAGGAATGGAATGTCAGGGTGCCCTAATTCAGATCTGAGCTGAGGGTGTTATGGCTGCTAAGGAGCAGGATGAGGGGTCATCATTAGCTTCATCTGTCAACTGGTATAAATCTAGAGTCATCTGAGAAGAAGAAACCTCAACTAAAAATATTGGCTCATGTGGATTGGCCTCTGGCTGTGTTTGTGATGCACATCCTCAACTGTTAGTTGATGCAGAAGGGACCAGCTCACCATGGCTAGTGCCAGTCCTAGACAAGTAAGTCTGGACAATGCAAGAAAGCTAGCCAAACAAGCCAGAGGAAGCAAGCCAGTAAGTAGAGTTCCCCCATAGTCTCTGCTTCAGTTCCTGTTTTGAGTTCCTGCAGGAGTCTACTTGAATCATCTGCAGATAGTTGTGGGTTTTTAGAGAAGGATATGGAGGAAGGACCCTCATGCTCCCATTGATTCAGTAGTCATGGTTATGGTTTTAGATTCAAGCTAAGAAAAAGGAGAAAACCCTACAAATATCTACTTTCTTGGGAGTGTGGTCCTCTAAGGCCTGGAACTACAATCTTACACCAACTGTCTTGTCACAGGCCACATGGACACATGGAATATTGGATCATAGAAACCACCTGATCTTGTGAGCTACCTGGCCACATGAATCATGAGGACCCATGAGCTATGTGGTCATTAAGCCCTCTGGCCTCATGTGACCACAAGATCTACCTGGGCACCTGGACCACCTGATTATATAAATATGGTGGTTTGAGTTGGTACGGCTCCCATAGACTCATGTGTGTAAGTGCTTGGCCCATAGGCAGTGGCACTATTAAGAGGTATGGCCTTGTTAGAGAAAGTGTATCACTGTGGTGTGGGCTTTGGGGACTATTATATAATCAGACTATGCCCAGTGTGGCACAAAATCTCCTTTTGCTTTCTGCAGATCAAGATGTAGAACTCTTAGTTTCTCCAGCACCATGTCTGCCTGCACACTGCTGTGTTTTCCACTACGGTGATAATGGACTAAACCTCTGAAACTTTTAGCCAGCCCCAATTAAACGTTTTTCCTGCATAAGAGTTGTTGTGGTCATCATGTCTTTTTACAGAAATGAAACTCTAACCAAGACAATAAGCTACTTGGTCATTTGAGCCACCTAGGCATATTTAACTGCATAAGCCACTCAGGTATATGGGTCACCTGACCACACAATCTCCAACAGCCAAGGGTCCCCTGACCCCTAGGATCCCTAGGCCATAAGAATCTCCTAGGCCACCTGACTGCATGAGCTACATGGTCATATAAGCTATCTGACCACATAAGCCACCAAACTCCTTGGATCATTTGACCGTGTCAGCCACCTCACCACCTGACCTCTAATGTGTAGGGTATGTATGTATACTCTGATGTATAGTGTGTAGCGACTGGGTAGCATTGGAGGCTGGATTACTCCATCCTGATCAGTGGTTTTCCAGAGACCAGCTGCTCTGGCTATCCGTTGTAGGTATTACACCCTTAGTTCTACCTGCCTGTACAGAGATAGCCAGGTGCCTTTGTGAAAAGCTGTGGAGTCAAGCAGTTGAGCCATGGTGACAAGCATGAGATACTATCAGCCTGTATGTGTTGGGGGCCAAATTTGTCCTGGGATTTTCCTGAGACCACAATAGATGGAGAAGTTCCTTGTCTATAACCAGGGACATGCTGGTCATGACCTATAATGGCCCAGGGCCAGGGCCTTTCAGGAGATTTCAGATCCTGCTAACTCAAAGGTCTCCTTCCCTGCCTAGAAGAGCTGTGATTACCACGCTCAGACCACTGAGTGCTCGGTCTTCAATACACTTGAGATATCCTGTTTCCTTTGTGCTACATTGCTTGATTAGCTTCAGGCCAACTCTGCTCTGTTATTCTAATAGTGTACTTCTTAATAAGCTTGCTTGGCATTGGGCATCAGCTCATGCGACTTCTGATCCCAACTTTACTATCTTCTTTAATTTCTTATCTCCAGTCCTCATGAACCTGTTGCTGAAGAATAGCCTGCTGTCCAAAGTCATGTAGGCATATCCTCTTGGCAGGGCCAGAGGAGAGAAGCAGGCTTCAGTTGTGTGGAATAAAAGTAGGAACCAGTGGGAAAAGCACCCAGACCAGGATGCAGAGGATTCTATTAGGAGACCAAGAGGCATTCTTATTTGTGGGTCATCTGCAATCATGCACCTTTGCTGGCCCCATCTATGCAGTTCTGTCTACATGAACTATTTATTATGAACTCCAAAGACCATTGAGTGGGTACTTGGGAGACATTACTTAGGGCCAAAAAATAGTGCCATGGAACTACTTGTCACAGAGTACAGGTAACCCTGTACCATCAGCTCATAAGCATCTGAACAGAAGATGCTCTGATATGGTTTTGCTGGTACAAAGAATCACTGGTACAAGGCTGGATACCAATATTCTTATTCTGACATGGAGCAATAGCCAGCTGTGGAGGTGTACAGCAGAGTAGCACTTCTGCTGTACTCCTGTCTCCTGTATTAATAGCCTTTTTATTTTGAGGCTTTGAAGAAGCAGAATAAAGTTCCCCGAGCTTTAGGCTGAAATGCTTGAAGTCTTCCTGGGGGACTGAACAACATCAGAGCAAAGAATAAAAGCTCAGAGTCGAGCTTCAAAGGATGAGAGGAGCAAGACCATGGTGCTGACCCAAATGCTGCTGTGTCGCACCTCCGAGGCTGACTCCAACTGATGATGATGCTTGGCACAAGACCCTTATACTGAGCACTGGGGTTTAGGGAGGAGACCTCCTTGCTTGGATTCCTACAAAGTGTTTATTGTTTTATAAGTCTCTAGTCTTCTAGAATAGGCATGGGTATGTCCCCTGGGTTATTGGGTCTGAAGGGTTAAACACCCACAGTTTAGGTGTGGAAAAACTGGGCTCTCCAGCTTATGATCTCAGCCCCAGTGTCTCAAGGGGTCTTGGCCTCTGCCCAGCCACCAAGACAGGCTAGATAATTATCAGGATTATTTCCTACCCAAGGAAATTGACAGCCCAGTAAAGTCATTGTGATATGTTAAATGCCACTTTAAAAGCTTGCTCAGTAGACAAATGTCCTTCCCATTTAGTTGACTAAAGCATTAGAGGAAACTATTACAAGTTTGTCTTATCCACCTGTGACTGGAAACTGATGTACAACCCAGACACTGACACAAACACAGACAAATAGTTATTTAGACTGTAAAGTCAGCATACATCCCAATAGGTAGGTAGCTATGAACTCATGACTAAACATCTGTGTCCTGATGCACAAATCTTACTTTAAACCAATTTTGGGGAACTCTTGAGGGTCCTGTGGGTACTCAGGATTAGAGGTGTGGGTACATGTTCCTGACTCATGAAGAATTGAGAAAGTGCTAGAAACACTAGCCAAATTCTAGATCCTAAATGTGAATCAAAGCCCAGGGCTAGGGAAGTAGCTAACACAGGAGAGATGGACTGGAGGTGGTCACTGAGGAATACTTATAATGCTTCCCTCTGCCTGAGGAGAGGCTGTCAGCATGTTTTCATTTAGAAGGCACAGCTGGTAAAGCCAGGTGTCATGTACCTGTCACTTATGGTAGAAACAGTTTAGTCCACCCCACTGCGTTCCTTTTATTACTAAGCCATTGTTCTCCATGCTGTTTTCAATTATTTTGCCAATCCAGAGAAACTGCACAAACACAGAAAGCATCTGTGGATGACTCGTTTGCATCTCCTCCTGGTTTGCAGTTCCAGTTGCCTAGAGGAGTCAAGGTTTTACCCAGTGAGCTGCCTCAACTTGACAGAAGCTTCCAAACAGACAGTGAGGACTTGGTGGTAAGCTGTCTTGTATCCTTGGATGTGTTCTCCCAGAGAAGATCACCGACTTCGAGGCTCTGGTGCCCTGGGACTTCCAGCTGTGATTATCAGCCTATGCTCTAAGAGTGTGGGTTCCTTCCCAAGAAAGCTGCAGGCTCTGCCTCATCTCTTGAAAGATTTCTGAGGCTGAAGGAAAAGTCTGTGGTAAATAATGCATCACTTCCTGTGTCCCTGTGGTCTTGTGACTGGCCAGGCTGGAAAGCCTCAGGTAGTACCCAAGGTGAACTACTGTAGACTCCCTGCTAATCTGCAGTTACTCAGGCGGAAGTCCTGCAGGAGACTTGTATAAGCTTCTAGCTGTAACAAACACTTAGAGGCTCCAAGAGGGGTCCTGGAGTGGCCCAGAAGAGGAAATCAAGCACTCCTCCAGCAGCTGGCCCCAGGCAGGCTACCAAGGCTCTCTGTCCTTCCTGGAGCTCCCTAGAATTTAAAAGTCATACATGTGCTTGAGATCCATAGCCCTGCATCAAAGTGGGAGTAAGAGATTCTCTTTCCTAACTCCCAGAGACAAGAGAGTAGCTTCACTCATATATTGTAAATCAGAGGTGAGAGCAGTTGGATCAGGGCCACTCCTGAATGGCTTTGATGGTCTTTAGAGATCAATGACAAGGGACCACAGAGGAAGCTACACACTGACAGATCTGTAGGGAAGCCATTAACTACCAGAATCTGAAGTGGGATAGATTCCAGTTTTTGAGAACAAGGAAGGAGGAGACATCTACCCATCAATGCAGTGTAACCAGCATATTTATATTCTGCAGTATCCGGACTTAATAGGAGACCTCTTAACTGAGTAAGTTCATTTGGCACATGGACCAGTGTTTGGGCTCACATTTGATAGAACATATTTTCAAGAAAACAGAACATCTGATTTTTCTCCCATTCTTCTTTGTTCTAATAGTTTGTTCAAAATGCCCCTCCAGGAAGTTTGAGTAACTCTGTAAGAGATTAATGGAGGGGTCCTCTTATCTGGACCTTGAGACATTTTACTGGATCTTCCCATGGAACTGGCTTGGCCATATTGGTTGAGTACTGAAATGAGTCTGTCCACAGTGAAACTCAGTCTGGAGTTAAAGATGGCATAGCACACTTCTTTCTGGATTTCCAAGGAAGTAGCTGGGTTTGGTGTAGGCAGCATGTGGGGTGAGCATCACCCAGTGTGAAACCCAGGGATCATGAATGACGTGTAAGCCTCACAAGTAAACCACAGGGTAAGGGAAGGTCACAAAAATGGTGGTGGGTAGAAAGAATCACTACTAAAATGTTGAAGCTTTGAAATGAGTTCTGAGACAGAAACATGAACTCATAGCCTTAGGCGTTAAGAAGAGAAAATAGGAAGAAATGCAATTGCCTTGTTCTGGTCCCAGTTGTGACCATTCTTAAGCCAATGGTTCCTTACACCACACACACACACACAAAGAGTGTTGGCTAGCCAGCTTCTGTGGGATCCATACCATAGACTGGAAGCCCAGACATCATGCATAAACCATGATTCAATCTCTGGCCTTTGACCTTTTATAAGAATGGGCCCACTTTTGGTATTATGATGGTTTCCAGGACAGCTGTAACAGTGTCTCAGAGAAAATGCTCAGTGATACCTAGTGATTCAGCCGCATAAGGCCTCACTGTTCAACTGCATTGTGCAAAACCATAGCCTAAGCCATGGAAGCCCACGGAATGAGAATCTATGATAGAAACCTGAGCTAGCATCACTCCCAGATCAGGGAATCATCTGTTTGCAACTAGACAAATTTCTCAAGGATCCCAGCCAATGAATGTTTAGAGTCTCGAGGGTCCCTTCTTCTCTCTCCCACACCTTCTCTCTTCAGTGCAAGCAATGATCAATCTGCCACATTTACCTTCTTTATGTCAGTTTAAGTTGATGTCACCTCTTTCTAGCCTGGCCAAATGAGAAGTCACTTCTGACTGAACTATGTCTTCACTGTCTTAGAACACTTTACACATGCCTTATTGTTCTAGGCCAGTCTCTAAGGGCTTATACTATCCCAACCCCTGAGAAGCCCCTAATTTTACACCTCACCTGCCCCCAGCTTCAAGAGTGCAAACTGTGCCTAGAAACCTTACAACTATCTTTCCGTTCTGCCTGGTTTCCCCTGGGATTCTGTCCTTGAACCAGGTACTAAAGCCCAACTATAGTAGGAATGAACTGAGTACTTTAGAGACTTCCCTATACCCTGCCCTCCCACTAGTGGCTGACTTATTTGACTCAGAGCAGGCCTCTTGGTATCTCTTCATAGCCTCATGGGCTACTTGATGTGTAGACAGGACTGAAACCCCTGCTTAGGTCAGACCTCCAGGCTTTCTCCTCTCTTTTAGAGTAAGCTTCTGTGCCCCAGGGCTCCTGGGCTTGTCTTTTGATAAACCCGAAGGTGTCTAGAGCCTGAAGTCCTCAGAGGGGCCTCACTCAGGATGATATAGCGCCAAAGAGGTGCTTTTTTATTTTTTTTAAATCTAACAGTCAATCAAAGAGCCCTTTTTGCTTTCACTGTCTCACCTTTAAACACAGAAACTTCTCAGTACTGTGGTTGGATCCCCTAGAGTTATTATTGTAGGGAATTGAAACCCATTATCTCCTCATGACTACCATAGAGTTTTTCCAGAGGCAGGCCATACCTATCCATGCTAGGGTATAGCTAAGACAATGATAAAAGCCTCTATGTGCCTACTCAGCCCTCAGCCTGAGCTCACCAACACAGGCAGTGTTCTTGGGTGGGGACACAAGTAGATGAGAGCGGATATTAAGAGGTCCAAGGGAAGATCCACTTAGAAAGTCATCTGCTCTCTACATGGGCCTAGGTTGCTTGACTTCAAATTTCAGTGCCTTGGAGTGGAACATGAAAAGACTAGTCTACCAAACTCTGTAGAGACTGCAGACCACCACCACCCCCAACCTCAACTCATCCCATGCCCAACCGCACATGCAGCAGATGAATAAAGGTTGATGGAGCATCCAGAAAATCAAGTGGAGTCTCTGCCAATTAACGGGATGAGAGCAGAGCTCTGAAGACAATGCTCAATAGAGGAGAAAATCCTCCTTCCTAAAGACTTTTCCTATTCTAACTTCTTCATGGGGCTCAGGCTGACCTATTCATCAGGTTGAACACTTAATGTCCAGGGGTGGCAATTCACTGAAGGGCACCCAGAGATGGCCGATACTAAATTTCCTATTAAATAAGTACAATGGAATCTTGGGGGAAGTTAGATTAGTCCAAGAAGTAAAATGGCAAAATTTCTTCAAGATGTGCCTATTCCTTAAACCTTGAGACCTGAGACTCCAGTCTTCAAAGGCTCAGCACTAACAGTGCCTGGAACGGGAAAGGAAAAGTTCATCAGATCTGTCGTCAGCAGAAGTGCTGAGAATGACACCTTGCTTGAGGGTCAACCTGGGCTCTTGATAGTCTAGTTTAGCCCCTTTAACTACCAGAGCAAGGATGGGTGGCAAGCACAGTCTCTCTGTTGGGCCATCTGTGTGTGACTCCCAGCTCTGTATGAGAGCTCTCCACACAGTGACTCCATCTCTCCTGCCATGAGTCACTCCGGTCTCCCCTGCCCTTGGCTGTGGCTATATCTGAAACTCATTCACCATGGTCTGACGTCAGAGCCCAGCACAGCTTTCTTCTGAAGAAGGCGGCAAACTAGACAGAGCAGGAGTGAGAACAGGGTCTGTGGGGATAATTGCAAGGGGGATGGGCAGGTGACCGTGTCTTTCAGTAATGATCCTCACTAATCTGTCCACAGAGGTAGAAAGAGTCTCAGAATGTCTGGAATTTACTTGTAAGCTATCAGTAGTTTTATGGCCCTAAATTGATGATCAGTCCCTTGCAGCACTGAGGTAAGAAAACAGAACACAGGAGCATGGGAACCTTTCTTGATGCCCTTCATGGTCTCTATAGTAATGGAGACCTTGCCCTGTTCTCAAATACCTTGTCCTTACAAAGGCCATAGAATCCATCACAGATTCCAATCCAGCCCTCCAGCCTTCTCGCTTTGTCTTCCAGACATGTCTTTTCTGATTAATGAACTAGGTTTTCTGAAAAGTCTCCTTTTCAGAAACATTTCAAGCTTCACCACCAGGGATTGAGATTCAGGGTGTGTTGGCCTTGCCTCCAAACCTCAGAGTACAGCCCCAAGATGTTTCTCAAACTGTCAGTGTAGCAAGGTCTCTTGTGCACCTCCTCTTGCCTGCTGTTAAGCTGTAGGGATTTCGGTGCCATATATACATATATATATATATACATATATACATATATATACATATATACATATATATACATATATAGAGATATATATGATCTTGTGTCAAGTTGAAGCTGTAAGTCAAACAAGTAATTTTGAGAACACGCAGAAACGTTGGTTTATGTTTATACAGAAGAAAGGCTCCTCACTGAGAGTTGAGCTGTAGGCTGGTTCTACATAATCCAATAATTTTTTTCCTAGCAAATTGGTTCTTGATGTTAAACTACTGAAAGCATAGTATCAATCACTCTCCCTCTTGCTGTTTCTCTGCTGCCTGATCCTTTTGCTCCTCCAATAGCTGCAATTAATTATCCATGCTTCAGTCCTTGCCAGCAAAGCCTGAGCTTCCTCCTCAAGGGGGCAGAGAGGCTCATGGCCCCACGTTCAAGAGTCAAGCCAGAGGTCTGTGGCAGGGTTCTCACTTCATCCGGGAGCACATCAATCTCCCAAAGACCTTGATTCCTTTAAAGTCAGTTGCATTTTCTGTTCTCCCTTGCTCTGTGTTATACAATCTTTGTCTTGGGCTAACTTTTAAAAAAATCGTCTCACTGGGAAACATAAGGCAATTGTGTTTCTTATGTGCAGCTGTGTAAGAACAAAGAGAAGCATCCAGCACTGTATGGAGGCTTTACCTGATGTGCAGCAGACACACTGGGAGGAGCAGTTGAGCCTAGGAACTGTAAAGCACCTGCTCTTTGTGTTGTGAATACTCACTAGGGCCTGGGAAGCCACCCATAATCACACAGGTTCATCTTGCTGCTGGGAAATAGCCTGCCTAAGAAGGATGAATGAAGCTTTTGAACAGCTCCACAAGAACTGGGGGTATGTTGGCTGCCAAATGAATTTTGAGCCATAATGAAGAAAAATGAAAGTACTGGTTCTTTTGATTTGGGGAGTGCTGATAGGAGACTTTAATGCTCTAGTCTCTCCATCTATTTTTTTTTGTATGTTTTTTGGGACTTGTTTGTTTGTTTTTTAGATGCCAGTCACCATTAGAGACCCAGAAGAGACCTGCCACCATTGGCCTCTGGTGTTGCTAAGTAGAAAAATTATCTTCTGTAGGTGTGAACTCAAGATTACCCAGACATGGAGATGCAATGTGGATCCAGAACAGGGGCTGGCAGCTTTAACAGATAAAGATCAGGATTGGGATTCAGGACGGTGGCCCTTTCAGGAGTTCTGGAATGATAGATAAGGAGAAAGAGACTCCTCTGTTCAAACTGAGGGAGGAATAAGTACCTGCTACTTACCAAGTCACAGTCCTAGCGCTATGCCTTCTGAATCTTATCAGTGTCCGACCAGGTGCTGACCAGTGTTCCTGGCAACATCTGCATATTTGATAAGTTCTGTTCAAGCTGGCTCCTTTTCTTCTTCCTTTCCTCAGCTTGCAGACAGACAGGAAAGAGGTTTTAGATACATTCGGGATGGCTGGCTTCCTGTCTTCCTTCCTTCCTTCTTTCCTTCCTTCCTCCCTTCCTCCCTTCTCTCCCTCCTTCCTCCTCCTTTATCTTTTCTTCCTTCTCTTTTTCTTCCCCTTCTCCTCCTCCTCCCCCCTCCCTCTCCCTATCCTTCTCCCCCACTTTTTTTTTTTTCCTTTTTTTTTTTTACTTTTTTTTTATTGACTTGAGTATTTCTTATTTACATTTCGAGTGTTATTCCCTTTCCCGGTTTCCGGGCCAACATCCCCCTAATCCCTCCCCTCTCCTTCTCTATAGGGTGTTCCCCTCCCCCTCCCCCATTACCACCCTCCCCAACAATCACGTTCACTGGGGGTTCAGTCTTAGCAGGACCCAGGGCTTCCCCTTCCACTGGTGCTCTTACTAGGCCATTCATTGCTACCTATGAGGTTGGAGCCCAGGGTCAGTCCATGTATAGTCTTTGGGTAGTGGCTTAGTCCCTGGAAGCTCTGGTTGCTTGGCATTGTTGTTCATATGGGGTCTCGAGCCTTCAAGCTCTTCAGTTCTTTCTCTGATTCCTTCAATGGGGTCCTGTTCTCAGTTCAGTGGTTTGCTGCTGGCATTTGCCTATGTATTTGCTGCATTCTGGCTGTGTCTCTCAGGAGAGATCTACATCCGGTTGCTGTCGGCCTGCACTTCTTTGCTTCATCCATCTTGTCCAATTGGGTGGCTGTATATGTATGTCTACCCCACTTCTTGAGACAGAGACTTGTGGGCTTTCCTCTGTAGAAGGAAGCAGTTCAGGAGCAAGTTCAAACTTCCCAGTAGAGTGCTGCTGTGGCACTTCCTTGAGAGTGCTTTTCCTCTCTTGCTTTGTCTGGATATCTAACTTCATACAATAACCCAAACAGCCAACACCTAGTAAGAAAAGAAACTCATCCCATTCTCAAACATAAAATAATCCCCAGCCTTCTGAGCAGATGGGAACACCATCTTTGGGTTAACTCCCCACTCTGGGAGTCATGCCCCCCCCACGTGTGTGTGTGTGTGTGTGTGTGTGTGTGTGTGTGTGTGTGTGTGTGATAAAGCCTTTATACCTGGATGTCTGGCTCTCCATGTGAGGAAGACAGGAAGGAGGATCCACTTCTTCATCTTCTCTTGACAGAAGAAGGCAGATACAGAGAGGAAAGAGCATCTTTGTGGATGTGAGATAAAGTTTTTAATTTGGTCCAGGTTCTCTCTGCAGAAACCAAAACATGCAAATGTTTACTTGGCTCTAGTGCCATCAGATACCCATGGTTTAAGAACCATGCAGCAAAAAAATGTCACTTTCTGTAAATACAGCCATTGCTCAGCTACAAAGCAACTTTTGAGAAGATTCTGAAATGCTAAGAATGCTTTCCTTAATCAGCATCAGGGATGGGAAGTAATAATCTTGGGCCAGGATCCTCATAAGTAGAAACTAGGTTTAGATGGAGCCACAATGCTGTTTATTGCCTGTAGTCTCTCCTCTGGTGTTCACACAAGTTATCATGACGTCGCCGAAATTGGTTTAGGGCTATTTTAAGTCAACCTAATCTGTACTCTGACTTCCACAGCATGTTGCAAACTGTGTCAGCAAGATAATCTTTTCCTCCGTTTCTCAGGTAAGGGTGCTAAATGTAGTCCATTTTCTAGAGGCTCTTGACCTTTGATGCCTTCAGCAATATGTGTGAGTCTATGGTGACTTGGGTACATTTATTGCAGTCCTGAGAACACTCGGCTTTCCTGTGCCTTGGGTGCTGGCCTACAGGCATTCCATCCAGCCTGCCATTAGGAGATTCAAAGAGAAGTGTATGTCTCTGTCTGTTTTTGTCTGTCTTTCTGTCTCTGTCTCTGTCTCTGTCTGTCTCTGTCTCTGTCTGTCTCTGTCTGTCTCTGTCTGTCTCTGTCTGTCTCTGTCTGTGTCTCTGTCTGTGTCTCTGTCTCTCTCTCTCTCTCTGTGTGTGTGTGTGTGTGTGTGTGTGTGTGTGTGTGTGTGTACTTGCACATATGTATGTATTAAGTCACAAGGAAATAACCAGTGGCCCAGCAAGAACAACAGGTGATGTAAATATGGTGGCTTCCCATAGGTGCCATTAGGCACTGGAGGTGCATGTCTAATGCACCACACAGAGACCAGAAAGACTAGTTGACACAAAGTCTGACTGACATAAAGACACAACTCACAGAGAATAAGAGGTAATTTTATTCAGGAGCAAAAGTGGTGAGGGACCACAGCCTTGGAACACTTATTTGGATTACCCTACATGCATGCTTTTCAAAGAGCAAGTTTATAGTACTTGGAATTGATAGAAACAGAACAAAGAAAGTCATAAATCAAGGTGATTTTAAAACACATTGTTGAGTACATCAGAGAAGCAGGTTAAAGCCAGGCAGCCAGGCCTCAGATGCTATCTGATAGCATTCTTAGCCCTTTGATGAGTGGAGAATGGGTTTTTCTTAAGTAAATACATTGCAAAGGGTTTTATCTGTTTGTTGTGATGTTAGGTTCAGCTTTATCTGCTCCTTACAGGATGTAAGATCTGACACAGAGGTGAACCAGGAATGGCTATTTGGTAAGCTGAAGATCTCCCAAGATAAATTGTAATTAGGTTCTGAAACTTCAGCATCCCAATCTCTTTCATTCATTCAAGTTTGGACCAGTTCCTCAGCCCTTGCACACAGCTTCTTTCTAGAAATTTTTATTCACACTAGCAAAGGAGCCACTGTTGGGCTACCATTCTCTCCCAATCCCACTGCCTGGGTTCATTTACTATTTCCTTTATAATTTTTTTCTAAAATAAGGTTTCACATAGCCAAGGTTAGACTCAACCTTACTACATAGCCAGGGACTACTTTGAACTCCTGATAGTACCATTTCTATCTTTACAGGGCTAGACTTAAGGACATGTACCACCACACCCAACAGTCTTTTATCTTAAATTGACATTTTACTCTAGAGCAGTGGTTCTCAACCTTCCTAATACTACAACCCTCTAATACAGTTCCTCAAGTTCTGATGGCCTCCAACCATAAAATTATTTTGCTATTACTCTACACCTATAATTTTGCGATTGTTATCAATCACAATGTAAATGTCTGATATGTGACCTCAGAGCAGTCAAGATACACAGGTTGAGAACCATTGAGGTAGAGAACTGTTCGATTAGCACATAGAAGCAGAATGTGCACAGCTTCCTGGAGGGACCTTTGCCCAGCTCCCAGCTCTCACACACTGTCACCCTCTGTAATGGCTATTCCTGGTTGTCAACTTGACTATATCTGGAGTAAACTATAATCCAGAATTGGAGGTCACACCTGTGATCCAGATTTTGAGGCTGGAGGACACAAGTTTCTGATCTGGATCTTGGCATGGAGATCTTGAGGCAGAGTGGCCATGAAATGCTTAGGCCCAGGCAAGGTAGTACACACCTTTAATCCAGGAGACTGAGGCAAGGAGATCTCTGAGTTCAAGGTCAGTCTGGGACAAAGCAAATCCCAGATCCAGGCATGGTGGTACACACCCTTTATCTGGGTCATATCTCCTGCTGGAGACCTACATAAGGACATTGGAAGGAAGATTCCTTTTTACGTGTTTGCCCTTGGCAGCACAGCTGTTGGAACCTACTTCTTCAGGATTCCAGCTTCTACGGAAGCCCAGCTGAAACAGCTAGCCTCCTGGGTTTGAGCAACTACTAGATTCTCGGACTTCCCATTCACAGCTGCCCATTGTTGGGTTAGTTGGACTGCAGACTGTCACAACAAATTCCCTCAACATAGAGAGACATTCCATAAGTTCTGTGACTCTAGAGAACCCTGATTAATATACCCTCATAGTCTAATTCCCTTTCCAGTGTTTTTTTCTAAGAAGTTTAAAAGTTGGACAGATTTTCTGATAGGCAGACAGACAGGGAGAAGAACCATGGACAAGTAATGAAGGTGGTAAAGATGGTGGTTTCTAACTTCTTTCTCCCCTCTCTGACCTGAGAAAGAAAGAAGATTGACAGCTTAAACCAAAGGCCGGCCAGTAATCCCCTGTGATGAACTAACTGGATGGGTTCCACAAAGGATCAGGGCATGTTATATAACAATTGGGGGCCAATCCACCATCCTGTCTTTTTTCAAACTGACTAAACCTAAATTAGGAAAGACTCTTCAGAGACTTAAAAAACAAAACACCAGCCCCTAAGAGACTGGGTTTTTCAGTTCCTGAATCACCCCTCTTCTTTGTCAAGGGTCTTTTTCTCTGTGTGCCTGCTGCATGTGTGCATTTCCTCACCCCAGTAAACACTTTCTTCAACTGCTCATTCTGTTTGCTGTCCATGATTTCTCCTCTGCTACCTCCCTTTTCATTCTTTAACTAGCAGAGAAAATAAATTTGATCAAGATACCTAGATAGTAACACTTCCACGGTTTTTCCTTCAATAACCTGCTCAGAGTACAATCAAAGGCCACTGTGATTGTCATAAGGGTCCTTCTTAGGAGCACACCTTTCCTGGGGAGGGGAGGGACAGTGATAAAAGCTTTCTGGGGAAGGAGGCCAGTGCTGTAATAGGATCTGCTATGAGCCTATGGGGACAGTCTGCAGGCACCAGGGCCCAGCAAGAACAAGGGAAAGGGGACCCTTGGAAGCAGAGGATACTCTAACTGCAGTCCCCAAACTATGCCCCACTCAGGGTATGACAAAACCAAGAGGTCGTAAAACTGAAATCAAGAGTCTTCCTTTCAGAATCATGGTTGAGGAGAGCATATGTGGGTCTTTTTTGACATCTTAAGGAGTGGCTGACAACCAATTTCAGAATGGGAGTCTGAGAGCAGAAGGTGGGCTAGAAAACCATTTGCAGGTCATCTGTGATTTCATCAGCCCTGAGGTTTGGGCCACACAGCAACATGGGCCCCAATCCCCCAAGGATGGTTACAGTCCATGTCTCAGAGACTCGGTCCCGATAGCTTTTCCTGCATGTGCTGAGTCACCTTACATCATCAGTTTGATTACAAATTACAGTTATCTGAAAGGAGGGAACCTCCATTGAGAAAATGTTTCTATAAGACCTGTAAGACACTTTCTTATTAGTGATTAATGTGGGAGAGCCCAACCCATTGGGATGGTGCCATCCCTGGGCTGATAGTCCTCAGTTCTATAAGAAAACAGACTAAACAAGCCATGTAGAACAAGCCAGTGAATAGCACCCCTCCGTGGCCTGTATCAGCTCCTGCCTCCAGGCTCCTGCCCAGTTTGAGCCCCTTTCCCAACTTCCTTCGATGATGAACAGATGTATGTAAGTGTAAGCCAAATAAACCCTTTCCTCCCCAAATTGCTTTTTGGTCCTGGTGTTTTGTCATAGCAACAAAGACCCTAAGTAGGACACTGCCCAAGGCTGGAAAAAATCAGCATTGCTCCAGTGTGCTTTCTGGAAATTCTAGCTTTGCCATCATTTCCTGTTTTGATGTTTCAAAGTCTCTCTCTCTCTCTCTCTCCTGCCAAATGCTTGACAAATTGTATGAAAAAACAGCAATGTGAAGCTAAGCGCTGTATCATTTGTCTCCTTCCCAGCTCTCTGGACTCTGTAAGCTCCCTGGGCCTTGGGCAAGTGGGAGCAATTGTGTCAACTGCCAGCCCCAAGGTCCTCATGCCCAGTGCCTGGCATGGATCCCGTAGATCAGTGCTGCTGGGATGGCACTTACCCTGACATTCAGAGAATTGTGGGTTCCTGAGGTAGATAACAATGAGAGATGAAGCTCTGAGCTGGCCACGGGCTGTGGGATTGTTATTTCCCATCAGCACAAAATGTACGGTTATTACTTTAGTGATAATGGCTTGAGAATCATCGGAGTGCATCTTCCTTAGCTTGATTTTAAGTCTGTTATTTAGACAGATGTTAAATTCAAGTCTGGCTTATATTTTCATCATGAAATCTCAGAATCCCTCTAGGTACTGGTGCATTGCTCAGTACCTTACCCCCTTCCTTCCTCTCTCCACTTTCCTCCTCTCCTCTCCTCTTGGGATGGAGCTGTCCCAGAATGGGATGATGCCTGTGGGAAGAAACAGTCCCTGGCTAAACCCAGCACTCTGGCAAGGCAGGGTTGAGATGTACAGGAGTGATAACCTGCTCCATCTGCCTCAACCATGAGAACCTTCACACTCGCACTGTCCTCTAAGTCCCCTGTGCCTGGATAGTGATGCCCTGGGCTAGAGCGACAAGACCTTATCCAGCACAGCCAAATCAAACCCACACTAACTCTGGACCAGTGTACTCACCTCTTAATGCACTGAATCGTCTGGGAAGCTGTCCTCAAAGAGAGCCAGGATGTTGACATCCCTTAGCCTTAGGGCTACACTCTTACCAACACACCTGGTTCTGTCTTTCCTGGTGCAGAAGGACCAGAAATGCCCCTGTCTGTGACACCATCATTACGCTTGGACTCTAATAAGGGTGCTAGCCATAGCTATAGCCTTTGAAACAAAGGTATGGATTGAGGTCATATTGGTAGGTTGATTTCTTGAGTACCAATGCACTCTGACTTTGATACCTACACAAAAGAGGATCAAATCTCTTCTAAAAGGACATGAGACTACATCTCAATTTCATGCAAGGGTCTCTTCACCAAAGAAAAGTGGGGTATATGGTTCATATGGTAGGAGTGTCAAACAAAACCTGTTTCTTCTAACCCTTGAACACAGACACGTACAGAGCTGAAGTCCTAGGGAAGAGCACAGCCACAGTGGGATATTTCCCACTTCGATTTAATGTGTTAGGCTTACCTCTGAGAACCTTGGCTTTCTTCTTTGTGCAAATGAGCATGATGCCTTCTCTTTGTGCAGCTCAGGAGTGGGGAAGGAAACAGCTCAAGAGTCTATATTCCTCTCACTCTCTTCTCATTATCTGGGGCTCTAGCCATATCAGAATCCAGAGCTCCCAAGAGCTTAAGATCAGTTTCATCGGGACCTAAAGTAAGACCATGGCAGTTTCCAACATCTCTTCCAGCCCTGTCACATACAGGATCCAGAGATGGAAATATGGAACGCATCAAGCAGAAAGGCACTGCATTGGCAGTTTGAGCTCCTAGGGACTCTGGTATGTGGAAAAACAACCAAGTGGACGGGAGTGTGAATGGAGGATGGATGGGCAGATGAAATCTGACCCAGCATGCAGAATGTGTAAGTCTGAACTCTTCCTGAATTTGCCATAAAACTGGAAACTGCTGCACCTCTGAGGCTTCTGTTCTCTTCCCTTTAAAAGGCCCATTCTTGGAGTTAGATGCTTCTTTACCCTAGTGGCCTCAGAGCCCGTGCAGACGCTATTCTCTCTTCTTCCCCTACCCTATGACCCTACCTATGGTTGCTTGAATAAGGATGACTCCCTCCACAGACCCCAATATGATACAGATGATATGATTGAATACTTTTCCCTTTTGGTGGAACTGTTTGGGAAGGATTAATAGGTGTGGCCTTGTTGGAGGACATGTGGCACTGGGGGTGGACTTTGAGGTTTCAAAAACCAGGACAATTCCAGTTAGTTCTTTCTCTGACTTATGCTCCATAAGATGTAAGCTCTCAGCTACTCTTTCATTGTCATGCCTACTTGCCTGCTATCATGCTGCCCTGATAGTCATGGACTCATCCTATGACACTGTAAGTGCCAATAAAGTCTTTCTTCTATAGTTGCCGTGGTCATAGTATTTTGTTATTACAATAGGAAAGTAACTCAAATGCCACCCTTATATATTACAGTCTGTCAACAGCCTTCCAGAGCTCAAAGATCCATGCCTGAAGACTCCCTGTTTTCCAGAGGTGATTCTATCAGTATTATTCTAAGGACTATGTCCCCAGCACATTTGCCTTCCTCCCCATCTGGACTAATGGCTGGTCCAGGACTGTAAGAATGTTGCTTCAATGCTATCTATGCTTTCTAATCTCTAAGCCAGTACACAATAGGTGCTTATAGAAAAAATTGTATCTACAGCACAAAGAAACCATTATCTGAAGCCTGTTATAAAGCAAACGATGGGAAAATTCTCCAAGTGATGTATTGTTGGAAAGGCTTGATGGCTGTTTCACAAAAGTTCTGTGTCCTTGTGTGTTTCCCCTATAGGAAACACAGACACTGTCTCTCTCCAACTTCTTAACTATCTGCAAGAGCCTGGGGGAGGGGTGTGCCTACCGCTGTTCTGCTCAAGAAATGGAACATAATTAACTCTGCCTTTTTCTTGGGAAAACTAGGTCAAGGGAAAATGATTGACCAGGAAGGGGCAAGGTGGTTCTCTGGGATCCTCTTCCAGACCATGTTGGGCATCTGTTGGTTGATTTCTCCTCAGGTAAAGGAGAGGTAAGTGATGTTATCTTTGTCCCCTTAACAATGTTGAAGAAGTTTTTGTAGAATTATGAGTAGCAGGTGAGGTTGTGAAAGACTGTACTTTTGGAGTAGCAAAAATAGTCTACAAAGAACCTGTTTGAGAAGGGGAGGGGTACATGGTAACTCTGGAAATCTTCCAATTCATCTGTTCTCAGTTCTCTGTCTCTCTGTCTCTCTATCTCTGTCTCTGTCTCTCTCCCTCCCCCCCCTCCCCCCTTCCCCCCCCCCCCCACATACACACACACATACAGTCCATAGCCTATGAGGAAGCCCTTCCTAACACTGACAGGGCTATGACCCACATTCCCACTTGATGGATGAGGCTGTCTAGGCCCAGGCTCCCCCAGACTAGCAAAGAGGAGGAACCTTCCTGTCCAGACAGCAAGCTCCTGGTTTGGCTCCTTAAGCTGATGGATGGGTGCTGTTCAAACTCGGAGGATTATGTGCTTCAAATTCTAGCTCTCTGGCTCCTGAGGTTCGACAGGACCATTTGTATATCAGAGGCAATTTGAAAGCCTGGATTCCTCTTGTCAGGAGGAAGGTAGTAGGGATTCTAGGAGTTTCTGGGCCTTGATCTTTGAATGTTCCTTTTTAATTTAACTTACAAGTGATGAATTGAGATGTTGACTGATTCCAATAGATTTGGAAATCTGGGGAGTTTTACAGGCCAGAGTAAACAGATCAGCAGCAGCCCTGCAGATTCTCAGACAAAGGGGTCTCTCCGTGTGGCTGGGGTGCTGTCATCCTGTCATAGGGAGCTCACAAAGGCCATTTGTGAGGAGGACTTTACATCCGACATACCTGGTCCTCAGCAAATAGCCCTTAGGTGTAGACTGTTATGTGTGTCAGTGTCTGTCATGAGCCTCTAGCTAGCATCTGGCGCCACTAAGGAGGAAAGAACTTAGTAATATCTCGTCAGAGACTTCATTTTTAGTGGGGAAATACTTGGAAAGAGAAAGCCATCGGGAGGGTCACCATGACCTCTGGCTCCAGACCCTTCCCTGGCTCCATTCACTTTCAGTTTCCCAGACTATGCCAATACTTCTGGCCTCCCAGGCCTCCCAAACAAAGGAAGATGAACATTTGTTCTGGAACCCTCTACCCCTCCCCCACCAAGGATCAGAAATGTGCAAGGAGCCCAAACACTGTCTTGGGGACACACTGAGCTGGTTTTGACATTTCTGGAATGAAGTGTAAAGGTAAGTGTCAAGAATAAGAAATGGTTCTTAAAGCTGGTGAAGGGCAGGAATAAGGAGCACACACGCATCTGAGAGCAAAGCATGCATGGCCTTGGTAGAAAGGACAGGGGCTGTGCTTGGTGCGGAAGAGTTGCATCTAGCAGGACTTTGGGTGTGCCCAATCGCCCAGAAGCAGGGGACAGCAGACTTTCACTGCTGGGCACAGATACACACAGATATCATGAAGTATGAGAGAGTGGGGGTCCTCTGTGTACCTGCAGTAGCTGTCTCCTGACTGCTGCCTGACTGTTCACCTTCATTATCTGGAAGGCACATCAGTACAAACATGTTGGCAGACTTTCTCCTAACAGCACGCCCCAGAGCCATACTGTACTATTTATGTATGGAGCCATTCTTGAACCACCAGGACCCCTCATTGAAACATATGGAAGAGGACAGGCACCAAGTAAACCCCAAAGACGTGGGCCAAGCTCAGATCAGCCCCCAGCCAAAAGAGAAGCACTCATCAGTCATAGCACGTTTCAGTTATAAACTGAAAGCACGAGCGCTCGATGGCGTCCAACACCTTTCCCTCAAAGGGACAAGCACTAAAACTTTTAAATATACTTCAAGCATGTGTGAGGACACAAGCTTAGAGGTGATGAGAGGAACTGGTGGCTGCTGAGCCAAAAGTCCCAGTGTATATCCTAGGGACTGCTGGGTCAGGCTTTATGTCCTTTCTTAACAAGCACCTAGAGCCTCTATAAATCAGTGAGTCCTCAGGGCTGGGGTTGAGGCAGCTTCCAACTTTACCTCTCTTCTCTAATTCTAAATTTCAACTTTTGTGTGTCTTTTATTATTTCTATTATTATTATTGCTATTGTCCTAATTAATTATGTCATTATATTAATTAATTAATTAATTAATTAATTAAAGAGCCTTACTATGTATCCCTGGCTAGCCTGAGATTCACTAAGCAGACCAGACTCATAGCGCTCTGCCTGCCCCTGCCTCCAGCTGGGTCTAACTTGTGTGACTCACCACTCCTGATAAATTACAACTTCTTAGACCCAGAGGAACAGAAAGCCTTAGTCTACAAAGTGAATCTGAACTGTAAGCTCAGCCTTGCAAATAGTGTTTCTAGTGAGCTAACTGCAGCCCGGGTCCTATGCTTAGCTTGGTTGGACCTGTGAGGAATGAGAATGGAGAGGTTAAGTTACCACCAAGGTGAACCAGCTGCAAACAAGAGACCAGACCTCTATGTTATCTGACAGTCACATGCCTCTGAACCCAACCATGCAGCCAGTAAGATAGCTTTCTCCAAAACACGGGTAACAGCATTTGGCCACTGAACCAGCAAGCAGCCGAGGGAAGCCCAGAAGAAAGACAAATGTTGACTCTGTCTTCTCACATCCACCCTCTTAAATGCTGTGTGGTGACTTGCAGTCCTTGGCTCCTTTGTTGGGGGAAGAAGAGGCGCACAGAACCTGCACACCCTGTCCTTAGGGAGGCCACAGATGGAAGTCCCACTGTGGGTCTCCAGCCCACCTCTGTATACGTGGAAGCTCAATGCATCTGCCCCTCTCCAGACACTCTCTTGGAGAAGGGATGTCCCAGTGGGGATACCAAGGTGAAAGTGCTGCTCATGGAAATCGAAGTCCCCACCTTCTCCTCTATGAGCCTGAGATTGTAAATCTACTGCCAGGGTCTGACTGACTACTCTTGCTTTCTTCTGCTGCTTCTTTTCAACACATGATTTGTTGAGGAAAAATTACATGGTTGTAATGCTATTTCTTTGTGCTGACAAGAAGGAAAATGGCTTCATAGGCCAGGGGATGGGAGAGTACTTATTGTATGCAGTACAGCTCTTTGGGTCATTATTGGGCAGTTACCTGGAGAAGCCCTTGAATTGTGAGCTAATGCCACTGTAAATGGATTTGCAAATGTGCTCGGTGCAGTCCAGGTGGATTGCTACCTGTGCTAGTGGACTGTTATTCTGTAATTCTCACAATAGCTCTGTTCATTGTGCCAGGATATTAGCTGCTTACTGCCTGCTTGGGGTTGTAGAATTGTTCACCATTTGCTTATAGGAAAACACAGGAGAATTCCAACCTGAGAATGGGCAGTCTATCATAAAAGATGTTCTTCAAGTTGAGCAGGTGACATTTTTAGCTTGTTGGTCCCCCTTTTAAGTTTTTAAAATAAAAGCTAGTCTTTGTTTTGCTTTACTTTTATTTGTTTTGCTGTAGTTTGAAAAAGAATAGAGAAAACTGGGAAGATGACTCAGTGGGTCAAGTGTCAAACAAGCATGAAGACCTGAGTTTGAATCCACATGAAAACTGATTGTGTTACAGTGTGTCTGAAACCCCAGAGCTCTTGTGGTGGGACGGGGGAATGGAGCTAGGAGAATCCCTAGAGCGTCAAAAGTAGGGCAATGCCAAACCACAGAGATCCCACCTCAAACATGGTGTAAGAGGAAAGCTGACACCAAAGGCTGCCCTCTGACTTCCATACATATTCAGTGCCAAGCACACACCCACACATACACACACTCAAGAACTGTCGACACACAGATACAGGCACAGACAGACACACACACACACACACACACATATGAACTGTGAACACAGACACATACACAGACACACAAAGACTATACACACATACACACACTCAAAAACTTGAACATAAACACAGGCACACACACAATAACTGTGAACATCGACACACACATACACATACACACACAGAGAAAGAGAGAGAGACATACAGACACACAAAAACTATACACACATATACACACTCAAGAACTGTGAACATAGACACAGGCACACACACAATAACTGTGAATACACACACGCACACACACACACACAAATGAACTGTGAACACAGACACAAAAAGACTATACACACACACTCAAAACTGTGAACATAGACACAGGCACACACACATACACACACACACACAAATGAACTGTGAACACAGACACATACAGACACAAAAAGACTATACCCACATACACTCAAAAACTGTGAACATAGACATAGGCACACACATAATAACTGTGAACATACACACACACAATAACTGTGAACACACACACACACACACACACACACACACAGTGTGAGGAGCACCTGTGTTGAGATAGACAGACAAGGGACCAGTGAGTAGGAAACAGGTGTGTGGGGCACTCTGAATGGTCATGACGGGCTAAACAGTGCTAAGGCAGGTAGCATATGCAGTCAGGAGGTGCTGCTATGCAAAGCTCTATCACTAGACCACTGGTTCAGCCTTGTCACACCCTCTAGACTAAGGACTGCACTTGGCCCAGCAACCTGTCTCCCAAAATCTGTGAAAAGGCCACACCTTGGCTTTTTGTAGATAGCCAAGGGAGTTATACTGTCACTGTGGAACCAGACATAGGCACTGTCATCCTTGTCATACACCGTTCTTCAGCCAGTATACAGGAGAGCTGACTGTAAGGACCCGAGGGCCTCTCTGTGTCATTGCATGGACTCCGGATCCAGCAAAGCGCTAAAAGCATAGCGTCTTGTTGTGTCATCGAAGGGGGCCCAGGAAGAGGGAGGCACTGCCCATCATTCCCGCCCATTGGAGTTTAGAACATGTCTCTCATAGAATTCTGACTTTGGGAGAATGGGTTGATCAAAGGTCTAGACCAAAAGTAAGAACAGATATGACACTGAATCACATGGTTTTGGAGGTGCTGAACTCATTGCCCAAAGTGCATTCAACACAGGCTCTGCCCCGCTGGAAAAAGAGTTCTGCTGGAGCTGAAGGACAAGACAAAACATAATGGGGCACCCAGTGCACAAAGGGACAGGAGAGCAGGTCCTGTGAAAGGAAAATTAAACAACTTCATTGAGGTGAAATCTAAATGCATCATGGTTTCCATTCTTCCAAAGGAAGTCTTCAAATCCTAGAGAAAAAAAAAAGTTTTGCCTGAATGTTCTACAAATGTCCACTCTGCCAGAAATGTAGATTGCTTTAGTTGTGAATTGCAATTTACCTGTGTCAGCATTCTCTGTATCCAAGTCAATTCTCTCCAACACAGTGGAGAAAAACAGACAACATGGCCACGAAATTGTAGGAGAAATAGTCATGAAAATGAATAAGCAAATTAGTATTAGCCAGTCTCTCTGCCCCATCGCCAGCTAAGGAAACACACTGAGACTCTGTAAGGTAGTGGGACTCTTGCAGATTTCTCCAGATGCATTGGAGTCAGCCCTGACACTCCTGAAAGTACACGGGATAGAGAGGATCACTGCTGGAAAGCAATGAATCAGAGACATGTCAATTCAGAACAGGATGGCCTTTCTCACCTTAGATCCATGCTACCCTCAATTTTAACTAGTGTATAGACTAAGGACAGAGCGATCACTTCCCTTCGAGATTCTCAAGATTGGCACTTGGTCCCTAACACATCCCTGTCTGCTTCAGTGTTTAGCTTCAGGCTGTATCCTGCATCAGGAATGTGCTGCAGGGCCTAAGGAAATGAAGAAAGTTCTATGCAGAATTGTTTGACGAAGGAGCAGCAGCATCCGTCTGGAAAAAAAAGCTGTCTGCCATGGCTATGTGCTTATCCAGGGACTTTGGTAGCATGTTAAGCTGAACCGCCCCAATTTGAAGGATAGGAAGCTGCCACCATCTAATACAGTGGCCTTTTCCTGGACCGAACCTGGGGCCTCTACTCCGCACAATAGAATTCTTGCCTCTTGGCAGAGCAAATGGTCTGGTACAGCTGCAAAGCAGATAGGTGAATGGAGTCACCCACTGCTATGCAGTGACCAGCGCTGTGCTAACAGAGGTAGGGGCAGGGGAGGTTTTCAAAAGGGTGCCTCTGCAGAGCGTCATATTTAGGCTTTGTTCAAAGTGACAAGAAATAATTCAGTCATCTTGAAACCAAACACATCTTTGAAAAATCCTTCTCTTTATCCTTCCAAAAATCTCATCATTTTGCTTTGGTAGCATACAGGGATTTTAAAAATCGATCCCTTTCACCGAGGCAGGGTGGCTCATGCCTCTAATCCCAGCATTTAGAGAGTAGGCTGGGATGATGAGAAGTTGAAGGCCAGCCTCAGCTACCCTGTGAATTCAAGGCCTGCTGGAGATACATCAAACTGTCTCAAAATTTTAAAAAAAAAAAGTTCCATTGAAAAGTCCTAAAACTTCTCTGCCCACTGTAGCTTCGCAAAGTTCTTATATGTGAAGGAGCAAGAACGTACAGAGGTTCCTCCATCTTGTATTCTTGTTGAGGACTTTTTAAATCTCATTTTAGAATTTGATCTTCTTGATGGAGAATCCCAAGGAAGATTACCCAACTCTATCTTAGGACCCAAGGTCAAGATACCCCAGCCATCTTGTCTTAGTTTCTGTTCTTATCTAAGTGCTTGCCTCTGCAAAGCTACCCCACCCAACCCCACCTTCCCACAGCTGCCAAGCAAGATGCCAGGATGTGGTTTTTACCTTCGAAAACCCCATGCTCTAGACACTCAGGACTACACTTAGGTCTGAGTGTAGTCTGTCTTACTGGAACTAAGACTTTCAATTGCCTGTAAGCTAAGTGGTTGTCTCTGGTAGGCTCCCCATATCACATGCTCTTGTGCTATACCCAGGGAATGATCTGTGTTGGTAGAACAAGGTGTGTTTTTGTTCTGAGGGATATGTTTTGAAGACAGCTCTTCTCAGAGGGTGTCGAGTCTCTGGTCCATTCACCAGATGCAAGGGTACTTGTAAAGTCTTCATGGCTCTGCTTCAGTAAAAAAAACAAAACAAAACAAAAAACCCTATTGTTCATTAACTGATGCCAGTTGAATCCAAATGTATCTTGTGAGGTAATCTATTTACCTATGCTTTTAAAACTGCTCCTGCTGGACCCTGAAGCAACAGGCCTGGTACCACAGGAAGTAACGGGTACTTTGGATGCTAGAGTGTTTAGGAGTGTCGCTGATATGTTCTAACCTGCTCTATGGCTATGACTGAACATCCCTTCTCCATAAGCCATGGCCCCTATGCCTTTAATATGGGAAGCAGAGGACCTTTGCGATAACCGAAATTCGCAGTGAAGTCAGTTGGCTTGCTGTCCTCCAGCAGCATTCAGTGATGGTGACTCTGACAGCTTTGCTGTCAGGGAGGGTAAAAAGTTGATGTTGACTCAGAAAAATCGTTTGAAGCTAAACTATGTCCACGTGAGCTGCTGGCAGCTATGGACATACCACACAACAAACTGCTTAGCACCCTCTAGAGGAGTGGAGTACCGGGAGGCAAGGACCAGCCTGACTTCAAACCACACCATTCACCATTCTAGCTATGAAGAAATCTCAACAAACAAATCAGAAGCCTGTGGTATCCCAGACACAGTGATTGGGGGAGGGAGGGGCAGCAGAGCTAGAGAACCCAGAAAAGAGTCTGAGAACCTTCTGACCTAGAACTGGAACAGGATTGGCAGAGTAGTCCTCGGAGAGTCAGGGCCACTATTTGCATGACGTTAACATCCAGGAGGTCAGGGAAGGGACCCAAGTTTCCCAAATCCCAGCAACAGAGGAGGAAATTCTTGTCTCAGAGCCATGTTTTAAAGACAACATCTGATACTGGCTCCAGAAACAAGGGGAGGAAAGAGATGAGACTAGAGCCAGGTGTGACTGAGACCAACTGCTGTGCTAGATAGAGAGGACCATGGTCGAGCAATGAGAAAGATGCTACAGGAAAGACCTAATGTCCCTGTAATGTGCTGCTCTCTTTGGAACCTCCACTGTGGATCCCAGGGCAGTGGCTGCAGACAAAGCAGGGATGGAAATGGAGGAGGCAGCAGGGCTCCACCAAGCCCAGACAAAGGTGGGGGAAGAGGGTATTGATGGCTCAGCCCAGGCCCTGCTTGTTCAGCAAGTCCCCATGTCTGTGAGTACTGAAATTCCATGTGACATGTGAACAACCTAGCTTGACTCACTTGGAGGCTGAGCTTTCCACAGATATTCCCTTTCTGTCCCCAAATGATGAGACATGGAGTCCTGAGAGTCACCTGGAAGACATACCTGCATCAGTGCTCTGGGGGAATCACACTCTACTCTGAGCCCAAACGAAGCCAGAGGCTTCTCTTCCAGCGCTGTGGACTTACCTGCTTACGGCAAAAGGGACAGATATGACTCATAAGAGATTATGAGAGAAGAAGACACACATGGGATAACCAGGTAGGGCCTAGTGACAAGGTCTAATCGCACCACAGGGGTCCACACTGGAGGGCTAGGGAGATAGCAACAGAAGAAACAGGCAGTGTGGATATACCTTGGATCTCTTCTGTGGTGGAGGCCATCGGTCCTTGATGCTTCTCCCTGCTTCTGTCACATACCCCATTACCTCCTCACTCCCAGCCATGCCTTATCTGATTACTTACTGAGGTGGCACTGGCCTTTGTTCCTGCAGAGTGACAGCCTTCAATGGTCCACTCCTTTCTTCTTTGCCTTCTCTGTGCTGGTTGCCATGGTTTCTATTAGTTTCATTGTGAATTACAGCGGTGCTGAGGGAATGGCCCCAGAACATTTCCAGGGCCCCAGCTCTGCTCAAGGTTCTTGTTCTCACTATGCCAGCCGATCCCCTACACACCCTGAAGTGGGAATCAGCACATCCACCCAGGGATTCTCCTGAGTCTGTCTTCCACACTGGTGTCAAGAGACATCTTGTCAGGCAGCTGTTTCCTCTCTATGTGTAAGACTTACAGATGGATTGCTAAGTGCTGTAGCTTGAATACGTGCCCCATCCAAACCTCACAACAAAATTTAATTGCCAGCTTGAAAATGTTAGTGGTGAGCTGGGCATAGTGGTTAGAGTCTTCTAGTCTGAGTAGGACTCAGGGCTTTGCGAGCACTCTCATGCCGACATAAAGTGAGGTGCTTTGTGAGGAAAGAACAAGTGTGGCTTCTTCTCACCACCCTCCTTCACCTCACCTCCCACTGCCGGGCGCATACCAAGAAAGTCTCTCACCATCTTGATAGTGAACTTCTCAACTTTTCAAAATAGTGACACGAAATCCCCAATTTTTAAAATTTTTTTTCAGCAATGTAATTTTTTATATTTTGGGAATTTTGAATAATGTACCCTAATTACACTTGTATCCTATTCCTCCCAGGTCTACTCTCATCCCCCCCAAAAGAACCCCAAAACCCATCAAGTCCAATTTGTGTTGCTCATATACTCACTGGAGTATGCTTGAACTCTTGCTGGAGCCCTTTAGTGGTGTAGGCTGTTACTGGAGACCATATTGAAGTCCATGGTCCAAACTGCCACCAGAAAACATGTTGAAATTCCCATTGGTTATTAATGACAGCCTTGGGCAGTCTGTTGTGGTAACAGAAATAGACTGAGTAGACATGGCAGCAACAGGAGCCATTTGTGCCACTATTGCCCCAGTGCATCTTACAGGCACGCCACCATGGTAGATTGAATGATGCTTCTCTTCTGGAGTCAAGCAGAGTAACTTTGAGCACTGTGAACAATAGTCAGTAGAGGTCAAATTTCTAGATAGGCAACAACTCATTCTCTCTGTGTTCCATGAGTTGTGCAGGCATTGCCCTTAGCAATAGGGTGGTACCATCTGTCTTTTGGGAAACAACCAATACCCTTTGTAATAGCCTAGATTCTCACGAGACCCCTTTGTCAACAACCTGGTTAGATGTAACACATTCCCGGAAATGGAGACTTCATTTGGTGATAAGAGATGTCAGGTCTCCATCTCCCCACTATTTGGCAATTCTATTTACCTTCATATAGTAGGTATATATTGTAGGAGGCTTCTGCTGTATTGTCTCCATACAAGCCCTCGAATGGCCTTAGCTGTAGTTGTCCCTCCTTCACCCCTGCGTTTCTTCCTCCTCCACATTTGATCCTTCTCTTTCAGTCTCTCCACCTCATCCATTCACAGCTATTCTATTTTCCCTTCCTAGGGAGATACAATCCTCCCTCCCTCAGTCCCTTACTCTATAACTAACCTCTGTGGTGATAGGAATCTTAGCCTGCTTATCAAAGACTTTAACAGCTAATACTTACATGTAAGTGAATACATACCATTATTTGGAGTTTTGCCAGTCCTGCAGTTACCTCAGTCAGGGTGAATTTTTTTCTAGCCCTATCCATTTAGTTGAAAATGTTATGGTTGCATTTTTTAACAGCTGAGTAATATTCCATAGTGTAAATGTAGCACATTTTATTTATCTATTCATCTGTTGATGGACATCTAGGCTGTTTCTAATTTCTGGCTATTGTGAATGGAGCAGCAATGAACATAATTGAGGGCATGTCTCTGAAGTAGGATGTACTGTCTTTAGGATATATGCCCATAAGTCACATAGCTGGATCTATTCCCAGCTTTCTGAGAAACCACCACACTGATTTCCATAGTGGCTATGTAAGTTTGCAGTCCCTCCAACAGTGGATGACTGTTCCTTTCATTTTGCATCCTCACTAGCATAAGTTGTCACTTTCATTATTGCTCTTAGCCAGTCTGACAGGTATAGGATGAACTCTCAGAGCATTTTGATTTGCATTTCTCCGATGACTAAGGATGTTGAACATTTCTTCAAGTGCTCCTCAACCATTTGTATTTCCTCTTTTGAAAGTTCTTTGCTTAGATCTGTACCGCAGTATAAATTGGGTTATATGTTTTCTTGATGTCGAGGTTTTTGTCTTTTGAGTTCTTTATATATTTTATAATTCTCTTTGTGCATATGTTATCATTTCCAGTTTTGTGTGTTTATTGAATTTCTCTGTGAACATGTTTGTCTTTACATCTATGTTTCTTGTGCATTTGTTCTCTGTCTCTCTTCTGTTAGCTTATTTTTCAAGTTGTTTTTATTTTTATTTATCATCATCATCATCATTCATCATCATCACCACCACTATCATCATCATCATTAGATATCCGTTTGTATTCTAATGAGAGAGTCAAAGAAAGAAAGGATGTAGGTTTGAGTGGGTGGGGAAGTGGGGGAGGATCTGGAAGGATTTAGGGGAAGTAGAAACAGGCTGAACCTCCTGTTCAGTATTTGTACCCTTAGATGATATTGGTATCAATGACTCATGAATCATCCTCTGGCTGATGTATATCTTACTGAAACATCTTGAGTCATGTGATAGCAATGACTGAGATTGGATCACAAATGCATGTACACAGAAGCTTGTTGGAAGCCACCTTGAGTTCGGACATCTAGCCCCATCACCAGGAAAATAATGCTTATCTCTTTCTAGTTAGTCAGTCTCTATCACCCTGGGAAATCTGGAGAACTCACACAAAGGAAAGAGTTGTCTTGTAGAGAGAGATTATCTTTGCTTCCAGAAATGATACTAATTGAACTCATTATGTGTGGGTACAGTATCACAGAGAAACTTACTAGAAAGGTAAATTCCTAGACCACTAAGTCAGGAACTCTTTGAGGTAGTACAGTAGTATGTCTAAGTACTTCCTGAGGATCCTGATCCTGGCTTAACTTTGAGAACCACTGGCTGAAGGAGACCAGGCTGGCACTCCAGTTTGCTATGCATTGGGAGGTCTGGATGCTGCACAGACCCTGTGTCATGGGGCCCAGTGGATGATGTACAGTCAGAGCCCCTTCAGAGCTGTCTTATAATGCTCCTCACTCAGAAATGGGGAGTACAGGCCAGTTTGAGTGTGCTATTCATCCTGTATAACATTGTCTTATATATACATACTGGCTCTAAGAGCCAAAGCCCCATTGTGCTTCTTTTTTCAGTAAAGACATTAATAATCCCACTAGTTGTAGTTGTGTCAATAGGGCTGGGGACCTCACAGTCAGTTGTTCTCTGCATTTTGACTGGTTGTAGATCTCTGTAATGGTCTTGAGCTGCTGCAAGATGTAACTTACTTGATAAGGGGTGAGAGATACAGTTATCCATTGCATAAGGATAAGTACTTAGAATGCTGCTAGGAATTATGCTGATTGAGGGAAGTGGTGACAGTAAGTTCTCCTCTAAGACCCATGACTTCACTAGTCATGGGTAGTTGGCAACACAAACTTTTCATGCAAGTCTCAAGGAGCATCTCAGAAGAGTGAGGGAAATAAAAGATTATAAGAGCCAGAGGACCAGGAAGTCTTCTGAGAAAATGTGTTATGGGTAATGCAGGGAGGCTACACCCAAGAAATCTCAACAACATAGCTGCCTAAATAAGACCTGACCAATGCCAATACTAGTTTGCCCAGCATAGATAGGGAAGTCTTATGAGGCCCCTTCCTTAAATGAAGAGCTACAAATAATTAGCAACTACTGAGATAGTCAGAGAACTAGACTTCCTTAGAGATGAGTCCCTTAATTGGGATAGTCAACCTTAAAAACACACATATAAACAATACTAAATGGAGTTGGCATATATATATATATTCATTTGTATATGTATTTTATATATATAATAGTAATTAGAGAAAAAGCTGTCATGCAGTTAAGAGAAATGGGGAAGGAAAAGAATGGAGTAGGAGAGAGAAGAATGGGGAAGAATTTTATTATATTTAAAATATTATTTTAAAAGCTTGGAGAGCCTTGAAAAAATTCCAGTAGCTTTTCTTTGATATTAGAAGGCTTACTTAGACACTTTCCAGACCCCCCAGAAACTACAGGATATGATACAACTCTAGGTTTTTTGGCTTTTGTTGTTGTTGGTTTTTTTTTTTTTTTTTTTTTTTTTTTTTTGGGAAGTCCCCATCACCCCACCCCAATCCTCTGACTGATGTGTATCTTATTTTGTAGCTTCCTTTTCTTCATGTCTAATGTACATAGTTACCATCCTGGTAAAATCAGTGCTGTCTCCCATGACTGCCAAGAGAAAGGAACCACAGAGGATTGCTTATGGCAGAGTGCAAGAGAGAGAGTGTCGCCCTGAGGCAAAACTGTGAAGGTGCATTAGTGGTCCTGCCAGGCTGAAGCAAGTCTTCCAGGATCAACAAATTGGTAGAGAAGAAAAATAATCTGTCAGGTCAATACCTACAAACCGTGTTCCAAGAGACATATTGATCTGCTCCAGTAAGGCAAACATGTTTAAAACTGCAGCTTCAATTAGAGCTAGCAATTGATTAAATTTATAATATCTAGAGTCATTCTCTCAGTTCCCACCTTCTTTAGAGGGAACAAAAGATAGTTAAAAAAATATTGAATTTCTATTACCACCCCTGAATTCTCCAAGTTTTGGAGATGGATCTAATCCATAATCTCTTTAAGGATGTTCATTGCTTTTAGTTTAGTGTTCTGGTAAGCAGGCAACTTTCCCAGATCACCCACCTACTGTTTCTGAGGATAACAACTCTCATTACATAGGGACTCCATATTGGCCAAGATGGGTATCCTACTAATAAACTCTGGAACTCAGAAGAAAACTTTAAGGTAGACTTGATAATTCTATACTTGACTACCACCAACCACAGTATGTGTGGTCACCACTGGGTATGGAAGGGTGACTCTAAGATGACACAAATTTGACTCTAGAAAACCTTGAAGGAACTGGGCATTTTCTTTTACCCAGAACATAGTCACTTGGTACAACTACAGGTTCATTTAGAAAAGAGTAATGTTACTACAGTCTTTTCACATCTTTCCACAGTTTCCTAGCATGTCTAGCCAAGGGCTTCTGGTCTACCTCTCAGACATGGGCTGGAAAGCTGAACTTCTTGATAGAGTAATTCAGCTTGGCTCCTGCTATAAGTCTGGTTTTATTCTTGGTATATAGACACGCACCAAGCACAGTTGGAGTGGCTGATTCTCTACATCATTCCTAGGGATGCCATGACCAGTTGGATATTACTACAACTCTCTTTGAGTTAAACTCGCTGGCTGCCAGCTTGTGCTAATTGCCCTTAACCAGCAAGTGAAGTTAAGGCCCTTGTTGCTCCAGAGCCTGCCCCCTTCAATGAGCTCAAGAAGGATGATTCAATTATCAATATCAAGGGTATCCCATGAAACCCTGCAGTGATCAACCTCCTCCCCTCAATAACACACATAATTCATGGACCCATTAGTGCAAACTATGTCAGAAGAGCATCCTGACTTGATAGAATGGAGGCCACTGGGGTTTGTCATTTCAGCCACTTGTGTGAAACATCTGTCACAGTATTCAGTCTAGAATTGGCATCCTCTCCATTCTCCAGTTTTCTTGTGCCATTCTCTTAAATAGAATTCATTTCATTAGTTTAAATTACTAGATACTCCCCCAACCCCCTCCAGAAACAAGTGGTGGGAAGATTTTCCCACATTTTACTTCTCCCCAGGTTTGACTGTTTCTTCTTCCTGCCATGAGCAGACCTCTGACCCTAGTTATAAGTCTAGGTACACTATATGGTGGGTTAGGTGGGTTCTTATGAAATAAATATGTGCTTGCAGGGTAACTGTTCTAGATTAGGCTAGTAAGGAGTATTTTATCAAACATGCTATCCTCAGATGTGGGGACAAGACAGGTAGGCAGTTTTCAGTGGTAAATGACTCTCAGGGTTATTTGTGGAAGAAAAAGTTCTCAGTTTTGTTTATGTCCCTTGTTTATTCCTGTGTCACATTACACAGCCTCCACCGGTGTCCAACTCTTACAAAAAGCTTCATAAGGAACCAAATCCAAACTAGTTATTTTTCTCACTGTGACAGACACCTAGAATAAGAGCTTTAGGGAGAAGATATTTATTGTCTCCTAGTTTCAAAGAACTCTAGTCCACCATATTGTAATGGATCAGCAGCAGCTCCATCCATGGCAGCAGTAATGTGATAAAGAGGCTCACAGAGAGTCAGACCACAAAGCAGGATGGGACCAGGATTGGATTTAACCTGTAGAGTCCTGCGCCTAAGACCTGCTTCCTCCCAGCCAGTTCCCAACTGCTAAGACTTTCATAGTGCTTCAAAGAAAAACCACTAGCTAGAGAAAAATACCCCAAAATAGCCTGTGAGGGGTTTATATTCCAGGAGCCTACATGGCTCAGTATGGGCCGAATTGAGAAAGGCTGAACTTGCAACTGTGGAGATCAGCAGGCTCTGTAGGGGTGTCCAAGAAAGCCCTGCTTTCTCTTATCATGGCCTGTCCCCAGGCTTTAAAAGCTTGGGTCTGTCCAAGTCTTCCTAACAGCTCTGTAAAGTTCCCAAGAGCAAGTTCCAGCTCACAATCCCCATAGCTATCATTAAAATACTTGAATTTCTTGTGACTATTTTATAGACATCAAGTCCAGGTGGCAATTTGATTAAAATGATACCATCCTGAGATTTGGAGCAAGCATGCTCATTCAGGTCTCCTGGATACACATCACTGTCATCCAGTCTGAGGGCAGGGCCAAAGAAGTCTTTATATACCACAGGAAAGCGTCCTTTTCTGTGCCCACTCCTGGGTCTAACATTACTGTCAATCAAGCTTTAGGAAATAGTTTAGTGCAAGACTTTTTACCTATGAGGTAGAAAATGGAAGAGGCCAACAGCCTAGGACATTATTGAGCTGTCCCTACTTTGGATGGAAAAGAACAAAGAGGATCCTGACTGTCTAGGAGACAAATCCTCTGGACCCAGAAAAGAACAGAGGACCAGAGACTCCTGTCTGAGAACACTCAGCTTGAGCAGCTGGGTATGCTCTGGGCTGCTGTGGGGAGTGGGAGGAATACAGCAATGCAGCTCAAGGACTTCCAAGGTTCATGACTCACATGCCGTATAGCAGGACAAAGTATGAACCAGATCTGGATGTGGCTGGTGAGGGGGCAGAGCACAGCCCTAGAAGGTGGTCAAAGGTCCTTCTTTCATAAATATTTATTTTTAATATATCATGTAATACTTATTGTGTAATATATATGTATGTATATACATATATAATATATACACATGTATGTTAGAGGACAGAGTTTCTGGACACTGTAGAAGAGCAAAGTACCAGCCCTGCATATTAGAGCAAATAGGACCCTGGTATGTTCAAGGGATTGAGACCCATCACAAAATTGCTGCAATGGGCTATAGAGACAGGAGCTAGGTTTAAGCCAGGAATGTTACTGATAGCATCAAGATGATATGACCCAGGTAGGCTAACTTTAACACCTAACAGTTCTTCAGAACCATAGTGGAGAGAAAAGTTAAAGTGACCTAATGGGCTCAATGTGACTTTCAAATGGAAGGTAGTCCCCATGTACCCACAAACTCTGAGGCTATCATGGATTGCCCCACTAAGGCCATGCTGTCCCTCCTTGTCTGTGTCTTAGTGCATTCTGGCTACTCATCAGCGTTGGGCTCAGTTATAAAAGTGAATGCCTCTTGGAGGTATGTTACTATACTAACTCATTCTTGGAGACTCTGACTAGAAAGTCAAAGATGTGCCAAGCACTAAAATTCTGCCTGCTGAATTTTACTTTAAGAAGACCCCAAACTGGAATTAAAACTCAAGGTGACTCCTGAATCGTGGAGCATGTTGAATGAAATCTATTCTGGACACTAAAATGTCCCAACACAAAGTAACTATGTTAGCTTGTCTGTCATATCTTCCAACACAGAGGTGTGCCACCCCCATCTCTTTTTATATCACCTACCTGCCACAAGGGCTCAACATCTGCCAGGCTACCTGCTGGAAAATGTTACTGTTCGTTGGGAAAGAACGTTGTTCTCCTCACCCACTGTTCTTACAAGTACCATTATGTTACTAGGCAGTTAGCGCTAACAGCACTGCACCTTCCTCTACATGATGTCAGCAATGCTAATTAAAATCTGATTAGCATGTCATTGCTATCATCTGTGCATACCACGCCTCCTCAGTAATGAGAAGTTTCTCTTCGAAGAAATATGATGGAATTGTTGTCACATCACGGTGGTTTATTTCCTGGACAAAGACTAAATCCTTAGTGTACACTTACTTTAATTTAATTTTATATCAGTTTGAACTTGCAAGTCACATGTGTCCCATAAGAACTGTTAACTTCTTTTTCACATTAGCTTTCTAGCATCCCTCTAGGTATGTGAAGAGGCTACACTGTTGGCTGAACGGCATGTGCTCCTGGAGTTGAATCTGTTTTCATTGATCCATTTCACTGCTGTGTTTATCCCAAGATGTCAGCAATGGGGGTGAGGGGAGGGAGGAATTAAGGCAGTTCTCTCCATCAAGAAGCTCCAAGTAAGGTTCAGGTGATGTCACCAGGTCCTCTGGGGTTGAGATGGCCTCACAGAAGCACCAGTGGAGTTGAGACTTTGTGAGTATTGATACCCTCTTTCTAAAGACAGAGGTACCAGGACCCAGGCAAAGTGAGCTACATATAGAAAAAAAAAAAAAAATCCTGTGTATGAAGAGGTACGTGGTGAAGGCAGATGGCGGTGCTACTCGGGAATATTCTGGAAGATGGGATGTCATGGGTTAAAAGTAGCACCCAATGTTGTTGGAATAGGAGATAAAATGAGGAGGAGGAGATAGTCAGATGTAAAGTGCTCATATATTTCCTGTAGAAGATGCTCCCACCCCATGGCAACTTGCAAATGAGATATTTCTACAAGAAATCCTGAGTGAAGCAGGAACATCAGAGTGTATCTGAGGAGACGCCCTGTATCACAGGAAAAATATCACATTTTAAAGTTCCTGTCTGGGGCTAGAGAGATCACTCCAGTAGTTAAGTTCCCTGTTCTTCCAGTGGACCAGAGTTTAGTTCTCAATGTCCACATCAGCCACGTGAAACACAACCTCCAGGGGATCCCTTGCTGCATCTGATACCTGCACGAGCGCAAGCACACACACACACACACACACACACACACACACACACACACACACACACACAGGCTCCTACACATAACCAAAATTCAAAACTATATATTTGTTAATTTTTTCTCATGAACTGTTATTTCAGGCAGTGTGAACATAGCCACTCAGAACTGACACTGCAAGGGAGAAACCCAGGTCCGGACACAGAGATGCCCATCAAATGGGACTGCTTTTCTTGCCCTACTCTGACATAGCATCCTGTTCAATTCAGCAGCCCACATTAGCTAAATGCAGCATTTGGAACACTATAATACTGTGCTTCAATTGCTGTCATCAGCTATAAATTTATGATCACATCCACGGAGATTCTCGTGAACTCTGTCCCAGTAACTGAGACAAATGTCTCCTTTGTGCACTGCATAGCATAGGCTTTGTGTGTTTCCTCTTCCTGCAGTGAGGAGGCATCCCGTACATTCTTCCTTCCTTAGGGTTGAGTGACTCTAAGCTGCGTGGAGGAGATTAGCCTTCCTGATAGTTCCATCTCTTCCTGATCCGAAACCCAAGCGTCATCCTCATTTGTACTTACAGAGCTCTTCATCACACACTCACAACGGCCCTGGCTGTACTCTGAGGGGCTGAGATGAAGGACTCTCCCCACTCCTCATGGGTTTCATCGCTGACAAGGCGCCTCACAATTGTTACCCATGATTTTGCTAATGCTGACATTTCCAGTGCATGGCGGGATGGAAAGGTCATCAGCTGGCTAATTTTAAAATAGCGCTTTGATCACTCATCTTCCTGGAGGGAAGTGCTGCGCTGCGGGTCTGGTGGAATTGACATGTACTTATTACCACGTCTGGGTCCTTGAAGCCAAGCTGAGTAATTTGAAGACCTTTCATGAGAAAGCTCTCGAAGGTCATCAATCAGATGGATAATTCTTCTAGCTGATCAGCGAACACATGTGACTGAGGAGTCTACGCTTCCAGGGCTGCTCAGGAAACATGAGTGTGTTTTCCTGCAGTGGTACAGGTGATGACAGCAATCATCCAATCATCATGGGGATTTAAGCAGATGTTGGCTAGGGGTGGGGTGGGGGTGCCATTCAGGGAGCCTCACATCCAGCACCAGCCTTTCCTGGGCTGCGGTGTTTCTGAAGGGGAGTGGGGAGAAGGAGCTACCCTGTGTGAGTACTCAGGAAGCCACTGAAGTACCTGAGTATGGATCTTCTCTGTTCAAAGGCCTCCAGGAAAGGCAATGTGCCTCATTTCTCTCCCGTCTGTAATAATCCTTTGCAATATAAAACAGCAACACATTGGGTCAGCTATTAATATTACACAAAATATTTTTCATCATTACAGAAGTTAGGGGGCAAAAGAATAAAGCCGATCTGTACAAAATCCTCACCATACCAGCCAGTATGCACACGACCTTCATATAACCAGATCTAAGTTGTTCAGGGACCTTTCACTGAGCTCCAATCACAAGGATGATGAGGCTCAGGGGTGTTAGACAACGGACCCTAGGTCTCACACTTAGATTTGAACCCAAGACTGCCACCCATCATCTTCGGTGTCTTTAAGACTTGGGTAGACGTCCTATGCCAGGACATGAAAATTGCGAGCAATAGGGAAGTGTCTGAACTCCAGAAATACACTTTCAGAGAGTCCATGTATGACTAAAGCCCTTTCCTAAAATGGTCAAAGAACATCCCTGGCTACAGACCTGCTTCCGATCTACCATGGTGCCAGGCTTGTATGTGGAGCAGGGTAAGAACTAGGCCTGAGGATGGCTAAATAGTTGTAATTAAAAGTTGTGCACTTGTTCTCAAGCAATGACTGACTGTCTAATTGCTAAAGTAAGTAAAGTCCCTAGAACCTGTAGATGAATAAAACAGGGCTGAGTGAGATCAAGTCAGTGGCTCCTGCTACTCCCTTGTAACCTACCCAATGGGACACATGGGGGCTACAGATTGCCTGACTTTGTTGGTCAGTCTTATATCTATACCCTGACCAATACTGCGTTCTGAACCTTGCCTCCTTGAAGGAGCTACAGTAAGAGTACCTGTTCTGGCATAGGCATCTCCACTTGATTTCTGGACCTAGCTTTCCCCCAACCTGAGTTCCGAGTGAGTGCCTTCCTACCTTTTGTTTTCTAACACATGATTTCCAGAAGCAATACTCCCTCCCCCATGTGTATCAGTGTCCACCTTAGGTGTGATGGGCTACAGCATCCCTGCTCCTTGAACCTCTCTTCCTATTGTAGTTGCTAGCCCTTGTTCTGCATCACTAAGTCACTTGCCTAGATGTCAGGTTTGGTTTTCTTGGGCCATTCATAAGGACCTACTGTGAAAGATCACCAGGTTACCTCATCATAACAATTGTTGGTAACCTCTTTGGTCTAGACGCCTCTGCCTTCTTTATACAAACAGAAGTCTGTTTTCACCTTGCTTAGGAGAAGGCTTCCTTCTCTATCACATAATTACAGTCTTGTGATGGCTTCTCTGTATCAGCAGGAATCTTCCCATATCTGTGCAAGTCCTCTAATTTCTATTCACAGTGATGAGGAGAAACCACAATCTTATGTCACCCAATCCTTCATGAACTGGGTCTGACTGTTGTTTCTTCTGAGTCTGATTACCCCTAGAAATGACATAACTGCATTCACAACTTTCCTGACAGATGATGAGGTGCACGCCTCTGTAATTAAGGTTCAGGGCTTGAGTACTAGGATTTAGAATCACCTATGACAGGAGCTTTCAAGTGCTCAAGATTCTCCTCCATCACCATGGTGACAAGGTGTAATGGTCAGGGAAATCTAGGGCATACTGCAGTAACAAGCATCCCAGAGAGATCAGGATTCCAAGCACCAGTTTATTTTTTTACACATTCTGCATGTCAATAGTGAGTTAGTATATGCTTTGTGTCCTTACTGCTGGTGAGGTGCCTAGGCCACAATCAGGAGGACATAGGAGAGCAGGACTACTCTGACAACCTCTCTGTGATGAGAACAACTGTTTCTTCTCATAGACCATTGGTAACAATGACCAGTAACCCAAAGCCACCCATCCAGTGAAGAGCAGAAACTCTGCTGCCAACAGGGCATGGCCCTGTTGGCCATATGCCATGGATGACAGACCTAATCTTCATTTGGGGAAACTGAGACACAGGGAGATGGCTAGACTTGTCCAGGGCAAATTTACTAGCAAAATGAGGACAAGACACACTGGTGGCTGGCAAGATACCTTCCCCAGGATTTTTATCTCTTACTTCCTGAGGATGCTGCTGCTACAGACCACAAGCTAAAGGTTTCCTAATCTCATCACCCATGGCAGAAACTATCATTCTGAACTTGTGACAACCTGGAGGGGACGCTGAGGTAACAGTTGGTGCTGGTAGAGAAGCAGCATCCTGATGAGGAGAGGTTGCAGAGCAAGCTCAGGAAGGCCATCCTGGCTTGGAGAAGAGGAAGATGAAAAAGAATATGGCCCACCATGTTGGAGGTTTACTATATGTGCACAAGTGGAGGAGGGGGCCCAGGTTAAGGACCAGCTCTGTGTGTAAGCATGTCTCCAGATGAGAAGAGCAGGATCTGTAGCAGGACAGGCTATCCTGCCTCACCAAGGGCGTCTTATGCAACTTGCTGAGGGTCTGGGAACAAATGGAAGAAGGAAGAACTTGACTGATCTCCCATCGGCCTGAGCTGTGTCAGCTCATGTGCTCTGCCTTAAGACCAAGCTTCACACCATTTGCTCTGTTTCTCAGACTGGAGAGCACAGGAGGTCATCCCGGAGCCTAGAACCACTCAACTTCCATAGTCACCAGAGATAGGACAGTGGGTTCTGCATGACAAGTCTCTGTGCTCCTCTATAAAACAGAAGCAGACAGATCTGTGGATGTTCCTTTATTCAAGATGAGACATGTCTTGACTTATGGCAAGGTTACATAAGAAAAATGTCACATAAAATGAAAATGCTATGAGTTATTTTTTTAATGCATTAAAAGCATTTGCTGTGTGGGAAAGGGAAGTCTGCATTTAACCTCAGTGGAAGTGTAAATTTGTGTGACCACTGTAGAAAGCAGTATGGAGGTTCCTCCAAACCAAAACCTAAACCAAAACGAAAAACGAAAAAGAGAGATAGCATGTAACCCAACTGTGCCTCATTGGGGTACACACTAACAGAACATACCAAGAAGACACCTGTGCATTCGTGCACCAAGCAGAGACACTGCTTATAATAGCTAGGAAGAGGAACCAGCCTAGATGGCCATCAACATCTGTGGGATGAAGATGTGGTACATATACACATGTAGAAAACAAAACCATGGCACTGCAGGAAAACAGGTGAAACAAGTAAGCGAAATGAGCCAGACTCAGAAAGACTAATATGTGTGCATGCATGTGAGTGTGTGCTTGCATATGTATATAGGCCATGGGACTACAAAGAGGACCATCAGCATGAAGGAAGAGATCCTGAGGGGTATGCTGGGAGTAGGATAAATCAGAAGCAGAGGACTAACTGGAGGAGCCACTGGAGGGAGTAGGTAGGCATGCTGGGAGGAGAATAGGGAGAGCAAAACTGGAAATGGATCATAATGACACATGTAGATGAAGAGAGCAGGATGGAACTAATTACTGTGAATGAGGTCTTACAAATTAATTAAAAACATAAGAGAGTGCTTTAGCACACATTGCTAGCTTAGGAAAAGATCAACTCTGCAAAGTTCAAGTGCAGTTTCCACCCAATTCATATGCATTTGCACCTTCAAAAAGACAGTTGTTCCCCCTCAGGCTTCATTTGTTGTCACTTTCCATAATCCCCAGGGTCTGAGGATCATGACTGGAAACAAACCTGATTGGCCCTCACTGAGCCCACTGCCCCAGGCACTAACATGGCTGATATGGATTCTGCAAACTCCTGCCCATACACAGACACCTATGTGACTTAGTCCTGCCTGATGAGGCCAGGGTTGACCTTCGTGACCCTGAATGGTTGCATTCTGAAGTAAGGGGAATTAACCATATTTACTGACTCAGGCTTGAAGACGCTGAATAATTATTCTTCCTGTGCAGCCCAGTAACAGCATGCAAGGCCGAGAGCAGATTTTGTGTGTAGAGAACATTTGTTCACAGCTGTTTCTCCTCAGTCCACAAAGCCTTGGGTTCTGAGCTTTGAAAACAGTATCGAGCAGAAATACAATTCTCTGATTTCATTCCCATTGAGATTTTAATTTATAATTCATTCTGGACCCACAAAGCAAGACCAGACTTTTCTTTTTAAAATGGCGCTTTAAAGTTTTGGTTTTATTTATGTGTAGTATCTGTCTGAGTATATACCATGTGAGTGTAGTGTCTGAGGAGACCAGAAGAGGGTTGTCGGATCCCCTAGAGCTAGAGTTACACACAGTTGTGAGCTGTCCAATGTGGGTGCTGGGAAATAAACTCATATCCTTTAGAAAATCAGTAAACACTCTTAATCACTGAGCCTTCCATCCAGCTCTGACCATGTGTTTTTATATTTTTAGAGATACTTCACAGTAGAACATGACCCACATTCTGTCCACTAACGGTGCTGTGTGCTGACCCCACTTCTGCAAACACCATGTGTTACTGTATCTGCTTGCATCTAGCAAGTGCACACTTCCTGTCCTCTATGTAACTGAGGATACGGACTGTCACTCAAGACAAAGACAGAATACTAAGTGGACTATCAACTTGACCATAAACTTCAGATGCTTTGGGGATACTTCGTTCCTGGTCACAGAAAGCTCTACCATAAACCGCCCATGAGCAGAACATAAGCTATGCTCATGGCACAGACCAACCCCCATGGCTAGAATCCAGCATAAGCACTGCATAGATACATGGAGCAGATTGTAAGGAATTCCCCTTCTGGTGTTTGCCTTCACTTTTACGCTACCATTTTCATAGAGTGAAAGGGTTCAATTGTTCAGATGGACAGTTCTCCACAGTTCCAATATTGAAGGCCCAAGCAATACCAGTCTGGGGTCACATGTGATTCTGGGACCTCAGACAGTGTTCCCCTGGACCTTTTCCTCATGAACATGTTAGATCCAGTTATTTGATTAGCACTTGTATTTGCAGGTGAATGAAACAATGTGCTCTCTCTTGTGCATCCCTTCCTCCCCCGCTCCTTTCCTTCATCCTTCCTTCTTTCATTGCATGATTAGCAAAACCAGGATTTCAAGAGCTTGAACTTTCTGGAAAGCATAGGCCAACCCCCTTCACTTAGGAGTTCCAAGTCCTTCAGTCCCTGCTCCTGAGCTCTGAGCAGTAGAAGAAACCCAGCCCCTGCCCTCCTTCCCTCTCTCCCCCCCTCCTGTTCAGTTCCTTGTCCTATGTGACTTTACCTTGATCCCACTTATTGGATAGATGATAGCTTTTTCCTTCAGCCACCTTCAGCCAGGGACACCAGGAGACCCTGTCCAGCATCCCCAGAGACACATTGTCTTTAGGAAGACTCACCTGTTTGGAGTTGGTTTTCTTTGTCATTGGGTTTCTTCATCCCTTTTTCTTGAAAAACAATTTTAGACTAACTTGATGGAGCCCCCAAGCCTCCCTGTCTGTTTTCCCAGCTCCAGTGAACCAGCTGGTGACAGGAGCCTGGAAAGAGGGATTCTGTAGTTCTGCCTCCTGCTCTGCCTCCTTCTTTCATAAGTCTCCCTGGAGATTATCTTTCCTAATTTTGAGGGCTCTGAGAGTTTAGGATTTATATCTGAGTCTGATGGGCGTCTACCTCAGAGTGGACAGTGTCAAGGAAAACATGGATATGAGGACAGATAGTAGTAAGAAAGGACCCTCTAAGGGTTGGGGATTTAGCTCAGTGGTAGAGTGCTTGCCTAGCAAGGGCAAGGCCCTGGGTTTGGTCCCCAGCTCCAAAAAAAAAAAAAAAAAAAAAAAAAGAAAAAAAGAGAAACAAAACAAAACAAAACAAACAAAAAAAAAAACAAAAAGAAAGGACCCTCTACTTTAGGGAGAGAAAGAGGTCATCTTTGAATAATGAATAAAGTCTGGACTTTGCAAGGTAAGAATAGAAGTTGTTCCTATGCCATCTGAGATGTATGCAGGAGCACAGCTCCTACCCCAAGGCCAGAGTGGGCTAGAGCCATGCTACTGTCATTCACTGTGGTCCATTATTGGTCCTGTGTCAGAAGAGTGAGTAGAAGTTTCCCAGGTTCTCTTGAGTCAACTGAAAGAACTGCTGGCTTGAGATGACTGGTTGGTGAAGACAAGGCCGGCTCCTGTGCTGTCTACTCATTTGCTTCTGGTTGGCTATTCTATCTGTGGTTCCTACTGATACATCCCTAGATACATCACTTTACCCTGCAGGAAGACACCATCTTGTAAATAAATACTTTGAGTTTGACAATAATGCAGTATCACTTTCTACACAGCCTCTCCTCCAGCTCCAGGACCAGTACTAGCCAAGTAGTGGGAACCCACCTTCTAAGTTCAAAGTGTCAGTGATGCCACTCCAGCATCTTCTCTTTTTTTCTTGTGCCATCAATATTCTCTGTCACTAGCGGTACAGCTTCTGTCATATCGCTATGTCTCTTACACAGCCATTATGGCTATAACTCCATGCTGGTTTAGCTGCATTCTCCAAAAGCCCGGGCATTGTGTATCCCTTGTGTTTGCAGGTAAAGACTTTAACACAGGCAGGGAGCCTTTACACTCCATCTTTGTTTAGTAGAATGCAACCCCAGGATTCTGGGTAATAAGAACGCTTCTGTCTGATGCTGGGGACCTAATTACAAACTTCTAAGGGTACAGACAGTTAAATGATGTCAATCTCACTTCCTAATGACAACCTCTATCAATATTGACACTAACATAAGTTTTTCCTCCTATGGACAGATGGACTAGAAATGATGAGCGTAGAAGTGAAATTTGTTTTAATAGAATTAAACACATCTCTGTGTTATACATGTTTTAAACTTACCTTCACTCAAATCAAGCAGGGAATTGATGAGACCTAGGTGCTCACTCACCTTTAGGTAGGCATCTTCATTCATCTTCATTGTTTGCTTCACAATGGAGCCTTCTGAGGTTTAAAGTCAGAGACCTGATAAGCCAGGCCTGCTTCCCCAGGTTAAAGTTTAACTCACAGATGAGAGCCTCATGCTTCTGGAAGGAGAGATTTAGAGGCATGGCATTTTGCCCACTCTCATTTCCTGTCTACTGTTGGTGTTGGCATTCTGATTGTTACTTCCAGAGTTGATAAAAACACTAGCTCATGACCTGAGACTCTCTCAAGGCTTCTTATCCTTATCAGAGCTGTAGGCAGAAGGATTGGCGCTCACCATGAGGCTTCCATCCCACAGATTTCATGCTGGGGTACTCCATTTTTATTCATCTCTTGGCTTCCAAAATTCAACAGTAAGATAAATATTTCAGGATATGTGGAGGTGTTTCTGGGTTCTTTCATACCCTTTAACACTCTCTGCCACGTGTATATTCAGAAATGCTTTGGGGCTCGCTTCCCATTGTCTACTCTGGTAGCAGAAAGATGACCATCGAGTTGAAACAATCTGAGGTGTCTGTGATCATGTTTTCTGTACATTTACTTTCAGTGAGAGTTCTCTATGATCCAGATGGTGAAGGCTGAAGGCTGGTCTTGAGGGACCTAGCGTCTGCCACAGCTGCCTGCAGGACAGCACTCCATTCTAGAAAAGATGGCCTCAGTAAGAGGATCCATTGGAGAGGAGGATGTGTTGTGTGTCCAGGAAGCTCTATTGTGGACCTGTAACTCTGCTTGAGGGAAGAGGTCTAAGTCCTAAATTGAGGCACCTTATCTCAATTCCATAGACCCAGGGTCACATTTGGGACAAAACTCCCTGAATACTCCTAGTTTTGAAGTTTTCTGAAGACACATTGACCTTTTAAAAATTATATTTTATTTGTTTAATTTTGAGTGCTTGTTGTGGTGGGTGTGAACGTACCCTGGCATATGTGTATAGGTCAAAGGACAACATGAGAGAATAAGTTGCCTTCTCTACCCTGTGAGTCTCAGGAACAGAACTCATCCTACCGACTTGGCAGCAACCACCTTTACTACTGAGCCATCTCACCCATCTATCTTTGCTTTTCTGTAAAACTGATCTTGAGCTGAGATTTTTTATGATAAGGTACACCTCACCTCAGTGACTAGCACTGGCAAAGCATCCATCCATGCATCTACCTTGTCAATCAAGATAAGCATCATGTCTGTTGTCCTCAAATGTTCCTCAAACCCCTCAGCATCCAGCTTACCTAGCCACCACCTCAGCCTGAAGCAGACCATTTTCTGTTTTATGTGACCACACATCAGTTTCTTCTGCCCTGCCATCTCATTTATGCAAGGCCCCACTCTGTTATTGCCTTGTATTTAGCTTTAAGGCCCAGTGTGGAGGGCGTCTACCATCTAGCTGCTGCTGATCCATTGCATATCGTTAGTGCTTCAAATCAAGTGCCACTGTGTAAATGTGTTGAAATATGCTCTATTCTTTCTCTATGATATCTATGACGCTTCTAGCTTCCTACCCTTGACCTGGGAATGTTCAGGCCAGAAGCATGTCCTTCAACCCCATGCAGATGTCCTTGTAGCATTTCTAGCCAGCTGTGAATGTGCTGGACTGGATGTTAGTTTCAAATCTTTCTGCATATCTTCAGAAAAGAAAAAGAGATCATGTTGCTATTTAGCAAACATACAAAAAGCACCACAGACTGCAGATGACATAAAACTTCCACATAAAGTTAATCACAGGATGCTCGTTTGTTGGAGGGGCATATATCAGTCGGTAAAGTGAATGCCACATAAGCTATATGTACACCCATATAGCTGGACATGATAATATGCTCCTGTGACCCTAGCAACAGGGGTAAAGGAGACAGAGAGATCCTGTGGCTTCTCTAGCTATCAGCCTAGTCAGCTACTGAGGTTTGGGTTTGGTGAGGGACCCTGTCTCAGAAAGACATAAAGGAAAGCAATAAATGAAGACATCCAAGAGCCATCCAAGGTCTCTACACAGGCAAGCACACAGGACTCTTGAACCCACTTTTACACATACACAAAACATCAAACATAAGTTTTTAAAAAATAAATGCTATAATGACTATTGTAGTGGAGGGAGTTTTTGCTTGGTTCTGTTTTATGCTTTTGGAGTGGAAGTGGAAGTCAAGTAGAATTTGGACAAAACCACAAAAGAGGGAAAGAAACAAGAAGGCCAGAATGGTCCTAAAGTTAGTCACATAGAAACTGAAATCTCACCTTGTATATGACCATTCCCAGCTGATCTTCTCAGATCACTAGAGATCTTTGGTCCAGAGTGGGACCAAGACACTGCTTTGGGATAAAAAAATGCAAGGCAAGGACAAGAAGGCTCACAGAGACAGGGTCTGGTTGTTCATTTCCACTGTCATCTTGACTGGGTTTAGACTCATCTAAGAGATACATCTCTGAGTGAGTCTGTGAGGACATTTTTAGAGAGATTTAACTGAAAGGAAAACTTAACCAGGGTAGAGTCTTAGATTGACTAAAGAACGAATTTGCAAGCTGCCAACCAGGCACTGGCAACCTCTCTCTCTCTCTCTCTCTCTCTCTCTCTCTCTCTGTCTCTCTCTCTTTCTCTCTCTCTCTGCCTCATACTCCTACTGCTATGTCTACTCACCATGATGGACTGTATCTCTTCAAACCATAAGCCACCCTCTCTTTCTTCCTTCGTAAGGGTGCTTTGCAGCAGGAACTTCATTATGGCATCGAGTAAAGTGAGTAATATAGATGGAGAAGAGGGAAAGAATAAATGCAAAAATTTAGAGTCCTTAACAAAAATGAATTGCAAATGCTGGAAGACACACTGTCCTTTCAACTCTCTGCCCCTCCACAAATACATCAGCAGCTATACTTTAGTATAGTGACAGAAGTCTTTCTTAACCCATAAGTCCATGACACCCTCCAAGTGACCTCAGTGCGAGTAATAAGAAGAGTCTTCATCTTCACAGAGCAAATGTGAGAATAAGCAGAAAATCTAAATCAAAGCACTTTGCTGGTGAATCCACCCACAAGAAGGAAACAGAAATAGAACAAAATAACACAATTCTCCAAGGAGAATTAATACCTTCATACAAGCACTTCAGGGTATCAGAAATTTCAAAAACTAAGAATAAACAAAATGGGAAAGAGACAAAAAGCTGGATGAGAGCTTTTTTGAACTCAGGAAAAAAAAGGAAGTATAAAGTACTATCATATCAGAAATAGAGACAAACTCACATTCTGCCTGGGGTAATATATTTAAATAGAGATTTAGTAAATATTGTACAAAAGAAAGATAGAAAAATAACCAGGAGAAAAAGGACAGAGATGACATAAACAGGGTCAGGGAACAGTAGTTAAAGTGCCTTGCAGGCACAGAAATTAAGTTCAAGGCATGTCATTAGGCTCTTCCAAGGGAAAAAAAGTGACAAAGCCTACCACATAGAACTTTCCAGAAATTAAAAATGGTTCTGGTCATTGGCAAGGACCTACTGGTCACTGGAAAACCAATACATCTTAAGATCTTAGCCCAGAAAGCAACTAGACTTCAAACATTAAAGACAAATGTCCCTATGGCCACAAAGCAAACATCAAAATCAGGTGCAGGGATGAGAAGCACAAAGGAGCATCAATTCCACCATGTAGACAATAGACAAAGCTGACTCTAACATTAGATGAGAGCAAGATATAACAATGGAGGCTCATCCTCACTGTCAGCTTGGCTAGATGTGGAACTGCCTAGGAAACAAACCTTGTAGGCATGTGTGAATCATGAGTGTTTAACCAAGGAAAGGTGACTCCCTGTGGATGAGGATGGCACTCACTACTCATGGGCTGGGGTCCTGGACAGAATACAATGTAAGGAAGGCAAGCTGAGGAACTCATCCCTCCCTCTCTTTTTTCAGACTACCAAGGCAACATCCCAGCTGCTCCATGCTCCTACCCCCGTGACATTCCTGCCATGACACATAGTCCTCTCACGAGGCCAAATAAATCCTTCTTTAAATTGCTTTTGTCAGGTATATTGTCACAGCAATGAGAAAAGCAATGAATCCACCCAGGTTGTCATTGCTAGTTAAAGTAATCTAGCGTCATGTCTCAAGAAGAACTTCTTTATCTATTTACTCTTTGCAGGGTTGGAAACCAAAAACTAGGACAGTGTGTGTTGCCAGGAAGTGCTGCACCACCATGCTACAACCCCTGCTCTTACAAATAGCAAGTTGACATCTAAGAACACAGGGCAAGCTTCTCTCATGAGTCATCCTATGGGAACTCCTAAAAGGTGAGCATCCTCAACTCCAGCTGCAAGATGCATGAGAAACCTCAGGGAGAAAGACAAGACAGATGGTGATGGCTTCATATACTTAACTGAATGTTTAAGGCTAAAATAGAGGAGGGCATGAAAGAGGAAGGTGTGTGCGCATTATAGAGTTTGACAACATGAAAATATTAAATCTGAAAAGGTGCATAAAACCGAGAGAAAGGAACAGGAAAATAAGCATATTGAATGTGAGACACTGTACAGATGACTGTCAAGGACAGAACTAAAGCATTATGCAACAGCAACAGGAAGAGTAAAACCACGAAAGTCTGAAGGAATTTAAAAAAGCATAATTACCTAAGAACCACTGAAGCAAAACATTAACACATGTGAGTAAGAAGGAGACAGGGAGGAGAAAACACCAGGCACGCATGGCAGACTTCTGCAGCCTTACATGACACATTACAGCTGCAAGGAAACCAAACACAGCCAAGTGGGAATGCAGGAGAATTCCACTGACCTCTGAAAAGAAAATTGTTTTCTGTCCATCTTAGAAAGCAGACTTGGACAGGTACAGGGCATGGCTAAAAGCAAAAAGCCTCAAATGTTGGGGAAAGGCTAAGGGAGCCAGGTGGGTGATAGCTAGAAGTCAGGGACTGTGACTGAACATGAGAACACTATAGAAAAGGATACATTTCCATGCCAGAAGCACAGGCCACCAGGAGCAAGTGACACCTGTGAGTATGTACAAGAAATGTTAATAGGAGTGGTCATAAATGGGCCACAAGCCAGACGTCAGCCATATGACTAGTGAGGCAGATCTTATTTGACAGTTTAAAATTTACTCCTGAAAACCAGGAATATAACTTCTTCCCTAGAATGTATTAGACGCCCACAAGACTTTGTTGCTTACTGAATGGAAAGGAAAACATCAATATAGTCAACACAATGTCCAACGGTCCTGTCCAATCAAAATGTAAAAGAGTTGGAGAACAATGGCAAAAATGGAAGGCAAATGGGTTTTTATTTATGTGTGTGTGTGTGTGTTGTTTATGTGTGTGTGGAGTGTGTGTGTGTAAATGTGTGTGTGTGTGTGTGTGTATGTGTGTGAGTGTGTGTGTGTGTGTGTGTGTGTGTGTGTGTGTGTGTGTGTGTGTGTGTGTGTGTGTGTGTGTGTGTGTGTGTGTGTGTGTGTGTGTGTGTGTAGCTGTGTGGCTGTGATACACAGTGTATATGTGGCAGTCTGAGGACAACCTTGAGTGTCAGTCCTCACCATCCATGTTGCTTTTGACAGGCTCTCTTGTTCTCTCCCGGACACACCAGACTAGCTGGTTCTGGAGTTTCCAGGGGTTCTCCTGGCTCCTCCTCCCATCCTGTCATTAGGAGCACTGTGATTTCAGGAGCATCACTGATATAGGTTCTAGGAATCTGAACTCAGCTTCTCACACTTGCTCAGCAAATATTTTATAGATTGAGCCATCTCTTTAGTCTCAAGTTTAGAATTAAAGAAAATGTCTTCCATTAAACCATTCTTCGATGAAAGAAGACATGCAAATCAAATTCACAGCATTACTCTTTTTAAAAATTCTGGTGGTGTGGAAGTCATGAAAAGCGTTAATAAGAGAACAGTCTGCAGCTTTAAATGTCTTTACCAGTATCATCTACAATAAATGGAAAATCTAAAGAACAATAAAAGCAAAATAAAGCATCAAGAAGCAATCAATAAAAATAAAAACAGGAATTAATGCACTAGAAAATAGAAAAAGAACAGAGCTTCATTAATAATAAAAAACCGTGGGCTGTCCCATCCCAGAAATTCACAGTAGATAAGCAACTGGCTGCCTTGATCAACCAGTGGGAAGAGGGAACTCTAATACAAAAAGGAAGAAAGAAGAAGAGGGAGAGAGACAGAGACAGAGACAGAGAGGGGAGAGAGAGAGAGAGAGAGAGAGAGAGAGAGAGAGAGAGAGAGAGAGAGAGAGAGAGAGAAGGAAGAGGGTAGAGAGAAGGGTGAAATTTCGAATGTTCAGAAAGCAGTCTCCCCAGAATGTGACAATTAGGAAGCATCATAGGGTATTATTTATGAAACCTTATACAACTAAATTTAAAACCTAGAACAAAACAAGACACATATACACCCACCCACACACATGCACACTGGGACAGATAGATAACACACTCATACTCACACACAAACATACACACTGGGACAGACACACCAGGGACACACACACACACACACACAGAGGATAGACACATCAACATATAGAGTAGCAGTTCTGTGTGTCATTGCTGATAATTGCAGAATGATGTTAACATCCTCAGCCTAAGGATCAGCAGGTGAGACCTTCCAGAGAACTGTGGATTCAGGGAAGTGTATCATTGCAGCACAGTTGGGCCTGAGCTTTGTGCCATCTATGGTTGCTCTTGACCCTTGAAGACAATAAAACAGCAGGTTCCTGGGGGCTATTCTCTGGCCTTTGGTAAGTTTGTCAGGCCTATGATGCCCTGTTGGAACATCACACAGGGCAGTATGGGGCATTACAGCTATAAAAGGCTTAAGGAGGGACTGAGGAGATGGCTCAGGAGATAAATTTCAGTGAAGTTCAATTTGGGTTCCCAGCACCCACATAAAAAGATGGGTGCAGTGGTGTGCACCTGTAATCCCAATGTTCGTGGGGAGTGAAGACCAGAGACTCCCTGGGGCTCACTGGTCAGCTTCCTAGACAAATCGATGATCTCCATGTCCAGAGAAAGATGGTATATCAATAATAAAAACAAAAGGGCTGAGAAACTGAGGAAACTTCCTGATGTCAACCACCTGTGGTCTACACACACACACACACACACACACACACACACACACACACACACACACACACACTCACACACGTTGAAGGAAGATTGCTAATGTTAACTGGATGCACTGTTAGGGGAAATGCAAAGGGCAGGGCAGCAGTTAGACCAGGAAAAGAGAAATGAAAATATCTGTTGGTTCTTTCTCACAAAGAAATGCTGAGAGACTTGACTGGAAACTGATGAATGTGGTTGGGACAGGTGGCTTGACAATGGGTGTCTGAATGTCTCTTCTTGGACAGCTTTGGATCCTTGTTGTAATTTTGTCTACTTAGGACCCTCCTAACTTACTGTATTCCAGTTAAATAATGTAGGAACACAGAAGGGGAACAGTGGATTAAGAAATCTGGGGGAAAAGTTTGGCTGTGAAGAATAATTCTAAAGACAGAGAAAGAACAGAAACAAATACTGGACGAACTCTTATTTGTGGTTATTTTCCTAGCCTTGGGGGTTCACAGTGCTGCACAGACTCTCTCAGATTCCTGGACTGTGCAGATGAGAAGCATAGTGAAGGTCATTCCATGTGCTCCTCATGACAGAGGAGGGGGTGTGAAGAGATCAGGAGAGTGTTCCTGCCTTGCAATAGTGCTCTAGTACAAGCAGGGCCTTTCTGGAAGTTCAAGGGGTACAATATTATTATGAAGAAATATTGACGGAACACCATATTAAATTCCCCTCAGAGTGTTCAAAGATACCAAAATCATGGAGGATAAAAAAAAAAAAAAGATAAAAAGGACAAATGGGACGGACCCTTGCTGGAGTTGCAGGCTCCTGGAAGACAAATGGAAAGAAAATGACTGGCACAGCTGAGGTGTTTCCAGAAAGGATTTGGGGTTAGGTAGCAGTGTGGATCAATACTAAATTGACCAATTTTGAAAACATTGTCTATATAACTTGAGCTGTGAATGACCATTGAGAAGAGATGGCACACTGATAGGCAGGTGACATGGAGACAGCGGGTAAGTTGGGGTGAATTCTGCACAGGGGCAACTATTCTTCTTGTTTTCATCTTTTAAATTACTTCTAAATGAAATCTTCTCCTCCAAAGAGTGATGTGTCTTGACCTGGATGCCTGTCTGTACTGGTGCTGGGTCTCCTGTCTGCTGCTCCCTCTCTGAAGATAGTATTATTTTACTTCCCACTCTGGTTAATTTTAAGACTATTCTATGACTTTGGTTTTCAACTGTTAGGGCACAATGAGGTCAGGTGAGTTTCTTATATTCTTCCTACTTTGGGGATGTGAGAAGGACTTCATTGTACAACATGAAGTCTTTAGTTGGTTTGCAGTCATTTATTAAAGATCAAGCTGTGTCCCCTAAAATTTATGTGTAGAATCCCCCAGCCTTTGTGATTATATTTGTGGGTGGGTCTTTAAAGAAGGTAGTGGGGATTGGATAAAGTCCAAGTATAGAGCCCTATGACCTTCATCCTTAGACCTATGACCCAAGTTGGACCTATGACCTTCATCCTTAGAAGGAGAATCATTGGATACTTTCATATTTGTCCCAGGACTTCTAGGCTCTGGAACAGTGAGAATATTTCTGTTTACAACTCCTAGTCTGGGTTAATTTGTTATGGCATCTGAAGTTGACAGATGCATCGCTTTAGCGAGCCCTTCATCGGCATGTGTTAGATGCTGCCTCCCTTCTCTGTCACATTTGGCCCTGCTATTGTCCCCCTCCCTGTATTTAACCACTCAGTCACCATTACTTCTTCAGGTGCCCCTGTGGACACTTCCCTGTAAATTATAATAATTCTCTCATTTTTTATTCCAATGGGCCTAACATCCCATTAAACTCATTTGTTAAATTATTAATTCAATTCATGGCAATTTTAGCTCTAGAATTCCTATTTATGGTCTTTTAGGGATTCTAAGTGTCTGATGAAACTCTCATCCATTTTCTCTACATTTTCAGTCGCATGAATCATAGCTCTTTTAAACTTCAGTTTTTGGGTTATTGGGTCTTCATTCTTCGTGGCCTTGTGTTATTTATTGTGCTCCACAGCCTTGCAGAAAAGATGTTTCACCGACTCTGTGTTGTGTCCTTTCTTGGGGAATGGAGGCCATGTGTAGCAGACACCAGAAGAGCCATTTTGTCACATGGTCTTTGACACTTTGGCAAAAAATAAGAGGAGGCAATGGGGGGTGGGGGAAGTATACAGTTGAGGTAAGGTGTCCAATTTGGCCAGCTTGATTCATCTAAAAATATATACCTAGGGTTCTAACTGCATACTTGGGGTCCCAATGCTTGTCTCAGAGGCTGCAATGAGAGCTTTCACACTGTAAGAGACCAGAACAGCTTCTGGGGTGCATATCTCTGAGCACTTACTGGCTTTGACTTGGAGGTGGATGATGCTAATGTCTTGGTCTCAGCAATTGACAACTGTTAAGATGACATTCAGGACACATCATGAAGGCACTCACACCCCTTTGGGAGGAAGTGGCAACTGTAAAATAAAAGTAAAGCTCCTCTCTTCTCAGACTGGGCAAACTTAAGGGATAACCCTGTTGCTCCTTGTTTTAGGTCCTACCTCATTCTCATAGAACAAAAATAAGGAGGTCTCCTCTGGGAACAGGACTTAAGTCTGTCTCAAGTTGCCTAGGATGAAGGCTGATGAAGCAGCCTGTTCACGGGGGAGTAGCCTGGTGATTTTGGTAAACAATGCTACCAAAAGGACTTGGTGTACCTCTCACATCCTGTGACTCTGTGATATTCACCTGCAGATCAGGAGACTTCACCAAGGAAGCAGGACATTATGCAGAACACACTGGGCCAAGTGTCAGGCTCTGCAGCTAGGTACCATGCTATGCTAAGACCTGAACTTGTGGCTCATCTCCCTGATACTGACTGTCTTCAACCCTAGAACAAGGTATTATACTCAAGAACTCTATGGTCCCCATGCTCTGACACTCACAATGCTAAGATACTGAAACCCATCAATTAGACTGTTGCCCAGATCTGTGTGAGAATATTCATGGCATTTCTGTTTATTTCTCGGGAAATTCCCCCACCCCCTTTAAAAGATGCAGCTTGCTCACCAATTGCTGGTGTGTGTGTGTGTGTGTGTGTGTGTGTGTGTGTGTGTGTGTGTGTGTGTGTGCGCGCGCGCCCTTTTTTTTTTTAACAGTTTAAGGGACAGTTCATTATGAAGACAAGTACTACTGTGATCAGTAAGTCAGCAATTATCCACATGGACGCAGACCTACCAGTCATGGAAGTAGAATGCAGATATGGAAATGGCTGGTTTGTGGCAAGTGCAGTCTCCTTTCTCAGAGGAATATCAGGAGGCCTCTTATGTGTGTGTGATGTTTTCCACTATGAGAACTCTCCCTGTACTTGCTGATGGGTAGAGTTTCTCTATCAAAATTAAGGGTAGAGAGATAGTTTATAAGGAACTCTAGGTATAGCCCAAATGGCCTACTAAATCACATCTGGGCCTTGCAAACTTGAAGTTCTCTGCCATAAGTCTGAGGATCTATACAAAGATAATCTGCTTTAAAAACCATCATCTGTTTGGAAATCTTTAAATCACACACGGTAATGAGGAGAAAGACCCAGGAGGGATTTTCCCAAGGGATAGCTCGCCACACACAAGCCTCAGCTTCATACACAGCTTTGCATTTAGAGAAAATAAGTCAAGCAGTTCCAGAGGCTTGTCAGCTGTGCCAGTTCTCAACGGTTTCCAGAGGAAGCTTTGATCTAAGTTATGAAAAGAGGTGCTGGGGGAGGAGGTAATGGAAGCAGACAAATGCTGAAACAGGTCAGCACAGCAACTCTGCCAGGATTGCTGACAGCTGTACCCACTGAGCCCTTGGTGTGTCCCACTCAGAAGGTCAGTGGGTGCATTAGGAGTCTGGTGGGTCACAAAGGTCTTCCCTACACAGCCACACCCTCAGAATCCTCTGTGAGAAGATAGATAAAGGGGAGTTGACAGTCACAAGTGCCTGTAGATTCTACTGTCAAGATGTCGCATGCACAGCACTGCCTAGCATTTTATTTGCCTTGGAAACAGATGCAACATGGGAGATTTGTTTGGAAATTAATGCAGTCTGCAATTTTTAAAAGTGTCTCTCCACATTTAAAGAGTGTCATGAAATGCACATTAGTTTTTGTCAAAGGAGACACAGAAACTGTCCCTGTCTGAGGACAAGACCATCTGTGTAATACTGTCATGCTCTGAAAGCTGTCTCCCTGAGAAGATGCCAGAGAAAAGTATGGGTGCCATCATGTCCTGCCACTATCTTCTCCAAAGCTACACCAAACCTCCACTTGTCTGTGAATTGATTCTAGTGGTAACGTAGAACCTTCTCTGACTGGAGGTTTCTGTTCTGGTCAGGTCCCTTGGTCCAGATGCTAGCATTGGACAGAGGTGTCAAAATGGAAGAAGCTTGGGGAGATGAGGCTTTGGAGAAGGTGGGAGGAAATGTGGGGAAGGTGGCCAAGGTAGTAATAGTTGGAAAGCTGGCATGAACGTGAGACTCAAGTCAAAGCACAGGGTAGGCCTGACAGAATCACCTCACCCAGGAATCACTGCCTGCATGGTCACCAGTGTTGTCTCTTAGAAACTGATTTGGACTGAGAGTTAAGGTGCGGGGCCCCAGCACACACTTGCATTGAGACAAACTTGCATTGAGACTGGTCCATCAGGGGAGATGTTTACCTAGAGAACCCTTTCATTGTCACCCTATCTGCTTTACTTACTTCCTGAGCCCCACATGGCCGAGCTACCTCTAGTGCATACTCAATACAGGCTCCATCTTCCCCACCAGACTCTTTGCTCCCTCCCTTTTCTGCACGCTCTCTTGCCCCCTCCCTCTTCCCCACTATCCTCTTACATGTTTGTGAAGCTGTTGTGAGGGTTCCTCCCTCATCTTTGCTGCTACTCACTGAGTCTCTTTATCTTTTTTCATAGTCCAAAATCAAGACAGCTTGATTTAATGCCGTTGAAAGCCATATAGGCACTGAAGAATATGCATCTGTATTATTTTGAGACATGAAGCCTATGATGAGTAACTTCAAACACCACAGGATGCCAGCACAGGCAGCTGGGAAAGGAAAAACTGATTTCTTAACTCAGGAGTCAAATCGGAGTGTGGACCAAGGATGAACAGTAGAGTGGATAGAATCACTCAGTTGATGGCTAGGTGATCTGTCCTGTGTGACCCCAAGTCATCCCCAGCACAAGACACAATTGACCCAAGACCGAGAATCATTCTTCACTTTTGTAAGTCAGAGAAGCTCATGAGTTGTCACAAAAGAAGGGCTCAATATCAGCCTGCCTGAAGCTCCAGATCTGTATGCACATCTCTGTCTTGTTCTCACAATTTACCTTATATCCTGTGTCTCACTCTTTGGTATTTAGACATGAGGAATGCCATAGAGAAATTGGGGACTTGAAGTCTTGTTGAGGAGATTCCAAGTAGACAAAGAGCAGGTGGAAGCATTGTCAGAAAGTTATTCAAAGGTCTTGAAGGAGCACTGTACAAAATACAGTATAGATAGTAATAAGCATTTGTTGAATGAATGAGCAAATGTGATAAATGGTGGGTACATGAATGGATGAATGATGGGTGGATGTATGTATGAACAGATGGATGAATAATAGGTAAATAAATGGATAGATGAATGATGAATGGGTGAGTTGATGGGTGGGTGGATGAATTATGGGGGATAATGTATGAGTGGTTGGATATATGATGGGCTGTTGAGTGATCGATGAATGAATGAGTGTATGTATGGTCGTATGGATTGATGAAGGCTAAATGGATGGGTAGACAGATGATGAATGTATGATTGGGAAATGTTTAGATAGATGGATGAATGATGGATAAATGACTGTTCAGAAGAATGGAGGAATGGATATTGGATGAGTAAGTAGATGAATGGAATGATGAGTGGATGGTTGGATGGGCTGGTCAATGGATGGATAGGTTGGTAGATGGATGAATGGATAGGACTTTCATGTACTCTGTAAACATCTATTGAGAGAAATGAATGAGTATTGCCTTAGATATGCCAACGTTGTTAAAGGAGTGCCTACCTCTTTCCTGCAAGTCTCAGGGACTTAGACAAGCAATAAGACCGATCTGAAAAAGACTCAAACACAACAGAAAAGCAATAATTGTCTCTTGGTTCCCAAATTTTCCAAAGCAAGTGACAGCTATCAGGAACAGAGGAAGAGAAGGTCTTGCTAGTCTCTGTTGAGGAACCAGAAATGGCTTTCAGTCCTCACATGGTGTTAGGAGGTGGAAGTCAGTGGTCACTGAGCTCCTTGTACCTCTACGTGTGGTAGGAGAGATCCTGTTGTGCCTAGAGGCAGGACATAGGAGGGCAATATTCCTCATCTGCTCAAAGCTGACCTGTGTTGAAATTGAGTCTCTTCATGCCTATTTGGAAGTACATGATTGAGAAAAGCAATTTCAGCAGTATTTATGGGTGTCAGCGCTCTGAGTTACTGCCATCCTTCATCTCAGAAATAGCTTTGCACCATTTACTGACAAGCTGCAGATTGACAGGGACGCTTCACTTTTCTTCCAAGACCCTCTGTTGGGAGTCACTCTGCTCTTTGTGGATTCTAGGCGAAGGTGAATTTCAAGCAAGTAGCTAGCATTCTTCTGGTGTGGCTCTGCCTCCAGCCTCCCACACAGAGAGATTTACACATTTTTACAGGAAAGAAAACATGCCAAAGAGATGCGAACTGATTTGCATAGGTAATTGACGAGGGCTGGGAAACACAAAGCTAGAACAAAGGCATGGAGCTCCTCCAAGCTGGGGGTTTAAACCTTGCTTCACAGGGGAATTTTTATCACATGGAGAACTCTGGTTCTGGGGACTGTATGGATATGTTGTGCACAGAGCTAAGAATTGTTCTCTGTGGTATGGGGTACCTCTCCAGAGCCTGGACACAGGTCTTTTAGTGAAATGGATATACTAGTATATCTTGGAAAATGTCATCAGAGGACTCTACTTAAAACCTGTCTTTCCTGGGTCATTGTAGCTACACACAGAGTAGGTGATAACATCATAAATGTCCTCTCTTATGGTTCTGGAGGCAAAAGCATGAACTGAGTGGACAGAGTTCTTGCTAGAGATCCCCAAGAGGGCCTGTCGATCCAGGTCTTGCCCAGTTTCTGGTGGCTCCTTCCTTAGCTGGACCACACTCTGTTATCTGTCCTCAAGTGGCTCTTTCTGTGTGCCTCTCTCTTCTTGTTATAAGGAACTTCACCTAATTTCATCACCAAAGGTCCCTTTGGAAATCAGGTCAAATTCATGTTTGGGAGTACAGTGCTGAGATTACTCTCTCAGGGTCACCACTTGCCCACTAGACAGTGTGACTTACTGATTCTATGCTTTAAGACTGGACTGTGCTGACAGGACCACACTTTTCCTCCAGCAAGCCTTGGCATCCCTCAGGCTGGCTTCTTCATGTGGGGATCTGTTGCCTTTCCAAGAAACACACACACACACACACACACACACACACACACACACACACTTTTCTTCCTTATTCTTTGAACTATCTGGTATAACAGCAGTTTGCACAGTTTTTACATAGCGAGTCATTGGGAGACAGTTGGAAGAAGACCTGATGGTTGGAGGCACATACTTTGCCATTTTAAATATGAAGGTCTGGAGCATCTGAGACTCTGGACGTCTGTGTTGCCAGTGGAAATGGTGAGCATCTGCCCTGGTGCTCTTTCCAAGGAGCCCTGCAGAAATTGCCCTGAGAATCTCCCAAGTGGAAGGCAGTCGCTTCAATCACCGGTGGGTGAATGACCTTGAAGCAAAGGAACAGAGACATGAGCCAGAAGGAGGGTGGATCATCCTAGAGATGGGAGTGGAGTCAAGAGTGGGGTCCATATTAAGTTCAGAGGGACGGCTGAGGGGGAGGTGATGGTAGGAACCACAGGGCAGACAGGAGAGGGAAGGCCTCAGGGCCCTTGACAATGGGCTATTCCCAGAGCTGCCTGTTACCTACAGCAGGCATATATCTGTTGTTCCATTTCTCTGTCCTCCCATTCTGGTTGGTCCCATGGCAACAGAAAAGATAAGTCCTAATTAAACTTGCAAATTTTTTTTCCTAAAGAAAGAGGACCAGGAACATAGTCCTCTCAGCCAACTTGCCTGTGTTATTCATTCTCTCCTCTCCTGATGCGACTGGGCTCATTCCCAGATGTGGCGGGGATGAGGCCATTGTACTCCACTGACCCAAGGCCAACTTGTAGCACTGTTTCAAGCCAGCACCCCAGTGTGCAATGTCCGGCTCTCTAGGGCAGATGTCTCTAGTCACAGCTGGGCCTGAGCAATCTGTTCTGGTGGCATGGGTCCAGCTGCTGCCGCTCTCCTCTCAGTTCAATTTCAGGATGCTGGGAGACCCTCATAGCTGTTCACAGGCAAGGAGGAGAGCTCTGTGTGCTGCTCCACAGAGAATGAACAAGGAAGCTGAGATTGGATCTTGAGCCTTACAGGATTTTATGGCTTCTTGCTGTGCAAATTGAAGCCATTTGTAGGGCTGCCACAGTCTTTAAAAAAAATAGCCTTCCTGCAGGTAAAAATGACAAGCTTCCATCTGCAGAGAAGAGCTTTTGTTCAGGTGCCAGACCCAGGAGGCAAGAGAGTTGTGTGCATAACCTGAGCTCCAGGAGGGCTTCCTGGGTTTTTGGGTGAGGCCACTACCCCAACAGGCAGAGTGAAACAGAGGTGCTCAAAAGCTGAAGACTTGGAAAGAATTTAGCATTATAAAAGCAATGTTTTGAGGGAGAAGAATGAAAAAACAACCCATTAAGGTCCTGTAGGATAAATAACAAACAAGACCGTGGCTCTGGAGGTCTTGCTGAGAAGAACTGTTTCCATCTAGTTGAGCAAACTCACTGGGCCTTAACCATGCTGCCAAGAGTCCCTTACCTGCAGAATGATGTTTCCAGTGTGGTCCTCTAACTAGGGCAGACACTGGCCTCCAGTTCTCTCCCATGCAGCATGAAAGGAGAGGATGATGAGGGTTCTAATTAATGCTTCTCTTCCCAGTTTGCTGGGAGAGGCACAGCCAAGGCAAGGCAGCGCCTCTGCGCCTCTGTTCTTTTCAAAGGATTGTTTGCTGTTCTTTGAATCTGAAGGCCATGGACTTGGCATCATTCCATGTTGAAGGATTAGAGCACCTTGTCTTTCTTTTGTTTTTATCAGCTAATTATCATTCTGTGGATTGCGTGGTAGAATTAGTCACCTTCCACTGTGACCTTCACTTTCAGCTACAGCACCAAGGCAGGAGTCTCGGCAGCTCCTGTCCAGGGAGGTGAAGACTGCAGCACTTAGGCAGCCATGCAAGTCTGAATAAGGTTGAATCTGCAAAACCCACAGCGTCCCATAGGGAAATTGGGGGGAGGGGACAGGAAATTCTCTGGAAGGTTGTGGGGCATTTAGCTTGACATAACAGTGACAAAGGACAAGGGAGACTCTGTATCAGGCAGAGTGGAAGGCAAAGACTGATGTCTGAGGTTATCTGCTGACCTCCACACACAGGGCATGGCGTGTGTACACGCAGACTTGCAAATGCACAAATATCCCCCCGGGAGGGGAGAGGGGAGGGGAGAGAGAGAGAGAGAGAGAGAGAGAGAGAGAGAGAGAGAGAGAGAGAGGACAGAGAGGACAGAGAGACTCCTTCTGTGAGGCTGGCACATATAAACCCACTGTCGCAGCACTGCAGCGCCATAGAAAATAACTCCACGCTCCCTGTTCCTCCCATCCCAGCCATGGAACCTCTGGTTTCTCCAGTACAATGAGAGCTTCCTGTTTCCTAAGATAACCCATACTTGGAATCACAGAACACAGGCTCTCTCAGAACAACTTTGTTGCACTAAAAAACAAACACTCATTTGTCTTCTCACACTCAACGCCTGATTTCTTTTGAATATTGAATGATGTTCCATTTCATATATGTGCTGAAGTTTGTGTCTTCACTCAGTAAAGGGGCATCTTGGTCACTTTCAATTTTTGATGGTAATGAATAAGGCTGTTACAAATGTCCTTTTGGTGACTTTTGTGTGACTATGAATTTTCCAAGTCAATTTCATAAGTGTTAAGAGCACAACTTCTGGATTAATTGGTAAGGTAATAATTAATTGGTAAGATAATAAACGTCGTAGAAACTGCCAAAAGGACCTTCCAGTATGGCTGTGCTCTTCTTCAGCCCCACAATATCATTACTTGCTGTCATCTGCTATGTTCTGTGTGTGTAAGAGTCACATCAGAAGGGCTGGTGTATGAGACTGGTCGTGTGTGTGTGTGTGTGTGTGTGTGTGTGTGTGTGTGTGCGCGCGCACATGCACACATATGTATGAGTCTACTGAGACATCTTCTCAGCTCCAATAATTCACTGTTTTAAGTTTCACTTTCATTGCACAGACTTGAAGATGTCTCACATGATTGCTGGTCATGTGTGTTTCATGTTTAGAATGTGCTTTTTCAGATCTTTGGTCCTTTTTTCATGTTATAAGACTCTTCTTCATATTATATAAAAAGTCCTTTATCATATATTTTTCCAAATATTTCCATCTCACTGCCTTTATTAACTCAGAAATATATTTTGTAAACCTCTTTTTAACTTTACAAACTGCTTTATCAATTTTTAATGATTATGTTTTCAGTGCTATGTCTAAATACTCATGAACAAACCCAGGTCACACATATTTTATTTAGTATTTTCTTCCAAAATGTTATATTTCTGCCTTTCAGATTGAGTATATTATTCATTTTTAGCCAGTTTTTGTGAAAGCTCTGGGATCTTATAGATTCATTTCCACTTTGCATATGGATGTCGAATGTGTTACCATTATTTACTTGATGAACTATCTTCCATCAAGTGGGCCTTGCTTCTTTGCCAAAGATGTGGGGTTATATGCATCTATATTGTCTTCTTGGTTGTTGCGGTAACTCATCTTGGACATCAACTTTGACACAAGGGAGGAGAGAACCTCAGTTAAGCCAGTAGGTAGCACCATGGCTCCTACCTCTGCCCTTCCTTGAGTTCCTGTCCTGGCCTCTTGCAGTGATGAACTGTGACTGGGAAGTGTAAGGTAAAATAAAGCCTGTCTTTGGTTTGGTGTTTATTACAGCAACAGGAAGCAAACTAGGTCATTTGTCTATAATGTTCCGTAGACACATGCACCCATCCTTCCTCTGGCTGTGAGTCTGGAGGCTGAATGGTTGCAGAACTGTTACCCTCTTGCCTCACAATCTTATGTGTCATTACTGATTTTCTTTTGTTCCAATAAACTTGAGAATTACTTTATCCACAAGCACAGAATAACTTGCTGAGAACATTTTAGCATTGTGTTAAATTTACAGATCAAGTTGGGAACTGACATATTTAGATACAATGTTTTATAATCTCTCAACAGAGACTCTACATTTCTTTAATCCCCTTTGTCTCCCCACATCAAAGTTTTATACTTTCTTTTTTAAATATACCCAGGAAGCCTGTATGTACTCTGCTAGATTTGTACCAACTATATCATTTTAAGAGATAGGAAATTTTCTATTGTACATGATTTCGTGTTTTTAATTTTGAGTTTCAGGCATTTGTTGCTAGTGAAAAGAAGTGGATTTGTAGATTAACTTTGTGTATTATGTGTTTGCTGTGCTCATTCGCTAGCATCAAGAGCCGCATTGTCTGTTTGTTAGTTTTTTACATAGAAAGTTGTATCATGTCATCTCCACACAAAGGCAATTGTAGTTCTACCTTCCCAATTGTATATTTCTAATTTCCTGCTTGTACTTCTTAGAATTTCAAATATGGTATTCACATAGGGGAAGGAGGCAACCCAGTTGTGTTCCCAGACTCCAATAGCTCTCCCAGATATGAGATACAGCTATAAGCATTTTGCAGTTGTCAGTCACTGATCTATCTAAACAAATGGGATTGTTGTTGTTGTTGCTGTTGTTGTCGTCATTGTCATTGTCATTGTCATCGTCATCCTTGCCAGCTGTGGATTCTAGCAGATGCACCTGTTGTATTAATTAACATGATCTTGTGCTCTTTCTTCTCTAGCCAGGTTCATGACTTTATCACATTCGTTAATTTTCAAACATTGAACAGACTTCCTGCTTGGAACAAATCCCACTTGACCATGGCTTATAGTTCTTTTTATTCATCATTGAATTTTTGTGGAGAATTCTAGCAGCTTCACTTATTATAATTTTCATTTCTTGAAATGTGTTCATCTGGTTTGAGTCAACAGGATAAAGTTCTCCATACAGGATGAAGCCGGAAGGTCTCTTTCTACTTCTGTTTTCCAAAAGAGATTGCGAAGGGTTGGCCTAACCTCTTGAGTTCTGGTAGAATTTACCCATGAAACCATCGGACCCAGTGCTTTATATTTGGAAAGTTGTTAGTCATCAATTCAATTTCTTTAAATGATTTCCATCTATTAGTTTAGTCAAGTTCTTTTCTTAATTTCTGTAGTGTCTGTTGAGGGATTTGCAGGTTTCATCTATATTGTCATAGGTGGGACAGAGAATTGATTATCACATTCCTCTTTAATCCTTCTAGCACCATGGACTTGGTAGTGACATCTCCTTTGTGCCCGAGGCTTCCAGTTCTTGTCTTCTCTGGTTTTATCTTGGTTAGTGACAGGTAAGTGTTTAGAACTTCTTTGATGTTTTCAAACAGCTGGCACTTGATTTTCTCCATCGATTTCCTGACGTTATTGATTTCTGTTCTAACTGATTGCTTTTTTCCTTCATCTTGCATTGGGTTCTGTTTCCTTTTTTCCCACATTCTCAGGCAGAAGTGTAATGCATTGACTGCAAAACATCTTCCTCTCCAGAGCTCACTTAACAGTGTTTATTACCCTCCAGCCATGGATTTTGATGCAACCTGCAATTGTAAAAATTATATTTCAACTTTAAGTTAGTTCAAAATATTCCAGTCTCTTGAAAACATTTTTTGATCCAGTAGTATTTAGAATAATATTATTTAATATGAAAATACTTTGTCACTTAAAAATATCTCTCTATTACTAATTTCTAATTTCATTCTACTGTGATCTAAAAATAGACTTCTGTCGTTTTAAACTTGTGGTTTAGTTTTGTGATTCAGGACCTGTTTGTTGCAAATTGATAAAGATTCTACATGAGTTTCAAATTATGCTATTTTGATATTATTGACTGAAACAGTTTATAATGTCAACCAAACCAAACTATTCAATAGTTGATGACTTATTAATCATATGCCAATACACCCATTGGTTGATTTATCACTCCAGAAAAAAAAGACATAAATATTGTCAAATCTTTGTTAGGTACATTTATACATTCTGTGCATACAGTCTCTTGAGATTTGCCTCACATATTCTGACGGTCTGTTAGATGCAAGCATGTCAAAAATGTATCTTGTCCTTGAATCAACCCCCGTTTCCTATGTTATTGCCTTTTTTAGATAAAAACAAATCACTGTATCTGAACCAAATGTAGTGACCTCAGCTTTGCTTCTGATTCTTATTTCAGAGGTAAAGATGGACTCCGCGACCTTCTGCATGTTAGAAAGAGTCTCTGTTGGAAGTTCCCCCCTCCCCAGCTTTCTCTTTGTGTGAGTTATCAAATGTTATGATGTCAGTGCAAATTGTCCTCCACAAACTCGTATGTTTGTGCACTTTGTCCCAAGCTGGTGCTGTTCTCTAGGGATTTGTGGAACTGGTGGAAACTTAGACTATCTAGTAGAAGAATTCACTGGAGGAAGGCCTTGAAGGTCATATCCTTGCTTGGTCCTGCTCTCTACTTCTGCTTTGGCATGATGTGAATGAACTACAAGCTCCTGATACTATGGGTTGATTTGCCTTAGTTGGCAAGCCTTCTCCACTATGAGTCAAAATAAATCCTTCCTGTCCTCTGTTGTTCTAACTGGCATTTTGTCACAGTTAAAAGAAAATGAATGTAGCAAGGTATGATTTCCTACCTCTTGTCCCATTTGAGTATCTTTGTATCTAGGTTAAAGTTGGTTTCTTGTAGATAGTGCTTCATTGAGTCTTTCTTTTGGAGTACCCTGGGGATCTCCATCTTTTTATCAGTTATGTAAACCATGCCCTTTAAACATTCTGATTGAAATGGTGTACCAGTATCGAATGTGTGTATAGCTATTTTCTAACAGCCCCATTTTTTCTCCCTTATGGTTCTCTAGGAATTCCTTCTTAAATAGAGCCTGTGCCTTTCACCTATGAGTATAACAGCATTTTGCTGGAGCTCTGTTGATGTGGAAGGGCAAGCATTCCACAACCTTATATTCAAATCTGAGTCTTCACCCAGCCTGTGTCTCTGGACCCATCAATGCAGTTGGGCTGTGCTTCTGTCTGAATTGAGTCATTGTCTGGATGCATCTTTAGGTTTGGTTGGTATAACAAAGTAACTCAGTTTGATGAGTCATTGCTACTGGGTGAAGAAATTATTTTTGCTTCCCATCCATATGTGAGATTCAGGAGGCTGGGGAAAGGTGGTTACTTTCCCAACAGATGAGATTAATCTCTGGTGAAGATCTTTTCTCCTAGAAAGTAGCAATTCTTGTTCCTGGAGAACATGTATGTTTATTTCCTATTGGTCACCCTTCCCTACCTGATAGAATAGAAGGTTTTCCTCTCATCTCTTGACAACAGGACCTCCTTGGGCTCCCTCGCCACTGTGGCCACTTGACCTTTTTATTCTTTTTTATTGGTTATTTTATTTATTTACATCTCAAATGTCATCCTCGTTCCCAATTTCCTTTCCGAAAACCTCCTGTCCCCTTCCTCCTCCCCTTCCCCCTTGCTTCTATGAGGGTATTCCCCTCACCGACCCACTCCTGCCTCACTGACCTAGCATTCCCCTAGGCTAATACATTGAGTCTTCACAGGACCAAGGGCCACCCCTCCCTAGACGGGTAAGATGTACAAAGGGTCAGGAAATTGAACAGAGGTGAGTAGCAAGGGGGGATGGGGAACTAGGAGTAGCCAGCAGAAAGTACCAGATGCCCTGAAAGCAAGAGGCTCCCAAGATCCAACGGGGATGGCATTAGCTAGGGTTTTTTTTATTCTTAATAGTGCTGGAAGTCAGTCAACTACCACATGAGTCACTTGACTAGGAGGTGGCCTCAGAATTATCTGTTTGTAACATTATTATCCAGACTGGGATCCCCAGAACCTTGGGTGGGAGTTGGGACTATAGCCTCAGACCAAAAAGAGTTCCCATTGGTTCAACTTGTTCTTGCTGGTATAATGGAACAACAACTTCCATGCTCTTCCCATGTTTTGGCTTAGAACTAAAGTCTTTGTCTTCTCATTTTAATTATTTCCCCAGAAAAGCTCCAAGTCTCATGAATTCAGAGCATCAGCTCTTCACCCCAGTTGGTCCAAGCTTTTGACTGCACCTGAATCATTGTCTGCATGCCTCTGCAGCTCTGGCCTACAAACACATGTGACAGGGCTGAATGTTCTGTTGTATTGGGTGACCTCAATCAGGCTGCATTCCCTCGCTTTCCTGAAGGAGTGGTTTCGAAGATATTAAGTAAATTGGTATTTAGCAACTGGAAGATAATTAAACCCTGAGTACACTAGGAACTAATTAGAATCTCATCCAAATTGACAGTCAAGCCACAGACTCGGAAGCAGTACCTGTGGCAGGGCACACTAGAGGATCCTAAGTAATGCCTAATTTGCACAACTGACCCACTTCTAGAAACATTTTAAACATTGAAACATTGAAAGTAGCTCTCTGCTGTCAGAGAAGACTAGAACCTGTCTTCTTTATTGTACCCAGGACAAAGCAGCAGGCATATCCTGCTGCATGCCTGGGTACCCAAAGCTCTGTCTCTTACCATTGTGGGTGTGACTTTGAGAAAAGAACAAGATGTAGAAGAAGCAGCCTGTGAAGACTGCAGTATTGAAAGTGCCTTTGGCTCCTTCCCTGGGCCCCGATCTCTACGGGGTCCTGGCACTTCACCATCTGGCAAACACTGTCGAACCTCCTAAAGCAGCGCTCATCTAGGTCTCCTCTCCTCTTCCAGAATTTGTCCATCCAGGACCCAACCGTTCACACAGACAAGCTATGGCTCTGCTGAGAGTGGTGAAGCTTTTCCGACTTTGTCTGAGGTCTTGACACTCAGTAAAAGTTCTATGGACCAGAAACTCCAGTGCATCCTCTGAAATCAGGGAACAATGGAGTGTGTCTGTCACAATGGCTGCCCAGAGGACCCTTTGAGACTTTCTGAATTGACTCTAAGTGGAAGGTGAAACAGGAAACAGGGTCAAAACACCCTCCAAATGGGAAAGAAGTGATGCACTGTTGGGCTTAGAGGGTGTAAGCCCACAGCGAGGACATAGGTGTGTCTATGCATTTGCTTGCGTGAAGTCTCTGCATATGTGTTTCTATATCTATATGAACATGTGCCTGCATGTGAGTCCCCTTGTGCATGCATATGCATGTTCATATGGCTGTGTACTTGAAGGTACTTATTTGCATGCATGTGTACAGATGTGAGTTTGTAAGGTGTGTGACCTAGAGCCTTCAATATATTTGTCGGTGTTTATGTATACATCTGTGTACGTGTGTGTGTGTGTGTGAGTGTGTGTGTGTGTGTGTGTGTGCACTATCTGAATCAATGGAGTGCATGTATACATGTATGCATTTGTATGTATTAATGTATGAATATTCATGTTTATGTGCATGTGTGTATGTGTATATGAGCGTTTTAGTAGACTTCTATCCATGTAAACATGTTTGCCTACATGGCTAGAGTCACCTTGGTTCACAACTAATACAAATAGAAGTGACAGAACCATCCATACTGACTCAAGTATTCCAGTAGGGTGGAGTCTCCAGGATGGGGTCATAGACAACTCTGATAAAATGTTGAGTTTCTCCCATTGAGCAAGCTCTCAGACTGTCCTGGTTAGAGAACCAAAGCCATGCTCAACTCATTACTTTAAGTTCTTAAGGGAAGGTCAATGGTTCTCTCCCCAAGAACAGATGGTCTGGAAACCAAATGTTTGTAGGTTTTCTTGTTGCTTTATTCATCATGAAACAACTTATCTTTCAAATGCCTAGATGTGTACTGACAAACACGCATTCTCTTCCTCCCTAGACACAATCTAGATAAGACACCCCCTGTTCTGCCCTAGGGGATCCGGGTGGCTGTTAGAAATCACTTTGGAGGATATCTTTTGCAGGCTGTGTTGCTCAGTAGCCTGCACTTTGCATGTAGCCCAAGCCTGGAGAACTCACAGGAGTGGGGCCCTGAAGTCAGGCTCTGAACCCACCTTTAGAGTGGCTTCAGTATGTCTAGTCAGCTCATCGACCTGCGTCTCCTGATTGTTAAAAGAGCAACCCAGGGGAGTTTCTAAGCAGACTCAACTTCCCTAAAGACCACTAGAACTGGAGGAATGGTTCAACAGCAGAGCACAGGGCCAGCATTCACAAGGCCCTGCCTAGCTCCCCGGGGAAAAGAAGGAAAATAAAGCTTCTAGAACATTTCCTCAGCAATGCATGGAAGATAGTTTGATCCTCCCAAGTAAATCCCTGTTTGCAGCTCTGGGAGGGCCCACTTTGCTGGACAACCAGGCGGGCAAGACCAACTCATCACTTAGGGCTAATGTGAAATGTTCTCCCTTGGACTCCTGTGTTAGAACACTTGGTTGTCTAGCTGCTGGAGCTCTTCGGGAAAGTTGCGGAACCTTTGGAAGATGGAGTCTTGCTAAAAGAAATAAGTCATAGAAGGAAGGCCTTGGTATTATATAGCCTGTTCCTACTTCCTGCTCTCTGTCTGCTTCTTTATTGCCAAGGCCATGAGTCCAGCCAGTCTCCTACACCCATGCTTCCTTCACTGTCGTGAACCATATTCTCTTGGAACTGTGGGCCAGAAGAAGCCCTTTCTCCCTCGAGTTGCTCTTGTCAGGGTATTCTTTTTTCATAGAAAGTAAGCAAGATAAGGCTCCATGCCAAATAAGACCTGACTCAAAAGTGATAGAGGTGACAGCAGGGCATTTGGCTCGATGCAGGTGTTTCTGAGTGTAGGGCTGTTTAGTTGCCTGGGTCAAAGGTCCCTGACATTATCTTTCATATAGGACTCACATAGGCTATTAGAAGTTCTCCCTTCTCCCAACTAGATAGTAGGTCTGTCCTCCAGTCTATGAACCCCTCTGTATCCCAGAATGAAGTGACTAGCATCCAAGGTGACATTAGAACCTTCCTGAGTGCCAGCCATAACTCAAGCACCTGTTCATCTGTGAGAGTCTCTGAAAGACTTGTAAAGACCAGGCAGTTTGCTGAATTCAGCAATACAGCTACTTATGAAACAGACCTGGCCCAAGCCACTTCCAGTTCAGAAAGACAGTCATTAACCAACCGCCAGAGACTGCAAGAGCTGCCAGCGTCATGTAAAAGAGAAACAGTGAGTCCTGGTCTTCAGAGACTTGAGGCTTTAAGCATGTGTGTTGTGTATAGGAGTAGAAGTTGTGTGTATGGATTAACATAGATGTACATGTGTTCATGTAGGCATGAAAACAGGTGTATGTATGTATGTATGTATGTATGTATGTATATATGTGACTGAGTGCTGAGCATGTGCAAGATCATTTTGTGACCTTGTTTTTATACAGTTGTTTATGCACACACCTGTGAATGAGCACAATTAGGAGTACATGTAGACATGTGTGCATACATGCAGGTGAGTGCTTGTGTAAGTAACAGAATATGAAATTGTGCATGTGAAGTCACCAGGGAGTGTGCACCAGTGCTTGAGGAGAGTGGACAGCAGAATTGGTGAGGACATCACCAAGGGGCTGGGCTCTGAGCAGAGAGCTTGGCAGGACTCAAGGAAGAGTAGGAGCCGCCCAAAGCAGCCAGTGTGGAGGCACCTGAGGCTGTAAGCAGGGCTGGGAATGGTGTGCAAAGCAGACACAGAAGACTTCTGAACACAAGCTAGAGACAGATCTCCTGGAAGCCCAGCTGTTTGGGCAAGCTAGCTTCTTTTGTCTTTGCTGTGACTGACAACCTGACAAGAAGTGGCTTCGGGGTAGAAGTGTCTATTTTAGTTCAGTTTCAAGGTACAGGAAAGGCATGGGGGTATGGAGGAGAGGAGGCGGCATGGCAGTGGGAGCAGTTCATAGATGTGGTGGCAGGAACATGAGGTTTCTGACTGACATCTGGGAGAATCAAGAAGCAGAAATAGAACAGAATATGGACCAGAACTGTAAGCATTGGGATCTACTGCTTATAGATCCATTTCTTCCAGCATGGCCCTATGCCCCCCAGAGATTCCACAACCTCCAGAAGCAGTACCGTCAGCTGGGAACCAAGTGTTCTGAACCAGTGGGGACACTTCACACGTGGACCAAGCTGAGGTACCACTGAACTGTGAGCTCTGAGCTTTCTATTCCCCCTATTACTGTTCCAGCCAGGACACAGTGTCCCTTACTCATTGCAGAGCCTAAATGGATCAAAGAGTAAATTCCTGTTAGAAAAACAGACCATGTGACGGTACCTGGGCTATGAATACATGGTTTAGGATTGGAAATAATAGGGAATTCAACTTCCTTTTCCACTTTTACATTTCTGTATTCACATAATTGTGTGTATATTAACCTATGGCAAGAGTTCAAAATCCTCTATCATCCTATTATTTTAAGCACACTTTTTTATCTTTCACCTCCGTGTGCACCCCACATAAGCAGGGTAATGGGAGAGAGCATGTAGTTGTGAGACCATTCCTGAATTTTATGCAATTTTGCATAGGTTTTCTGATGTTTTGATGAACGATTTAGCAGATGATAAGCATACATGCAAATGTGTTCAGTACAAAGAGCATTAATGTTAGAAAAAGCATGAAGCTGGTAACCCTCCCAAACACCTATAACCGCATTTTGCAACAGCTCTTTCAGCCTTCTGAAACTGCTGTTCATGTGTATTGCCAGACTGAGTTCGTCTTGCTCACAGTGGTGTGTTGTGTATGCATATGCATGTGTGTGGGGAGCCCTCTCTCACTGCACGAACACGGTATTGCAAGATTAGTATAGCAGGCATGCACTGAGCACAACACAGGTCACTTAATGAATCTACCGTGTGAGGGATTTTTAACTTTTCTGCTTTCTCTTCCCTCTCTCCTTTCCTCCATCACCGCTGCTTCCTCCCTTCTTTCTTTCTTTCTTTTTTTTTTTTTCTTTTTTAAACTTAATTATACATTCTTTGCTTATTCACTTTACTTCCTCTCTCCTGGTTATCTCCTTCCCTATCCTACCCCCTCCCTCCCTTGCCTTCTCCTCTGAGTGGGTGGAGCCCCTTGAGTAACTGCAGGGGTCAAGTCTCCGTGAGGCTTAGACACTTCTTCCACTGAGGCCAGACAAAGCAGCCAAGCTAGAAGAACGTATCCCATGTACTAGCAACAGTTTTTGGTATGGCCCTCTCTCCAGTTGTTCAGAACCCACAGGAAGACCAAGCTGCACACCTGCTACATGTGTGAGGAGGCCTAGTTCCAGCCTGTATGTGTTCTTTGTTTGGTGATTCAGTCTCTGAGAGGCCCAAGGGTCCGGGGGAATTGATTCTGTTGACCTCCCCTACTCCTTCCTTTCCTTCCTCCTTTCTCCTTTTCTGCCTCTTGTTTTACTTTTGCCCACTGTAATCCCCTGAAAAGAATAATTGAGCAATCTGTGTCTTGCATAATTGCCCAATTACTCTTCAGCAAGAACACTAGAATTGAGGCTTCTAGGTTAAAGGCTATCCACATTTAAATATTTAATATGAATTTGTCAAATGTTTCAAAGATCTTTTCAAATAGCTGACATCCTCAATGGGAAGGCATATGAATTTTCCCTAAACTTCACAAATATAGACAGTATCATGTTCAAAATTATTACCAATTCTATAAGAAAGAAGAATTGTTTCCCACTGAAATCATATTTCTTTGATGGCTTACATATTTGAACTTTTTATAAAAGCATTTGACATTTTGTTTATTTGGCCTCTGTTGATTGCTTATTCAGTGGCCTACAGCATCCATTATAAGAACGATATACATAAATCATAGTTTTGTTACTTTTTTCATTGCTTTGACAAGACACTTGACATAACTTGAAGGGGGATTTATTTTAATGTGCAGTTTCCAGGTCTTAGCTCAGCTCTCACAACCACTGATTCTATTCTACATTGAAGCTTCTAGAACATCATAGCAATAGCAAGTGGCAGAGGCTACTTGTTCTATGGTTGTCAGGAAGCAGAGACTCTCTCTCTCTCTCTCTCTCTCTCTCTCTCTCTGTGTGCGTGTGTGTGTGTGTGCGTGTGTGTGTGTGTGTGTGTGTGTCCTTTTCCAAATTGTATTTTACTTGGTCCCATCAATGGGATGATTCAAGGTGATTCTTCTCCCTTAGTCAATGGTTTCTAGAAAAAAGAAACATCACAGATAAACCAAGAAGTTTATCTTATTAATCTCCTATGCAAGTCTGAATCCAGCCAAGCTCACAATCAATACTAACCATCAAGAGTCCACTCCTTGTCAGTTTGACACAAACCACAACAGAAAGGGCTGGGTTCATCCCAAAACGCACATGCACTCAGCATATCTCCTCCAGTCCCATAATCCCTCAAATATCCTATGAGTTTCAAAGCAAATTCCTAACTGAATTCCTATAAACATCAGAAAACAAATCACATACTCCCAACAGTACCACAGGGTAAACATCCCCATCCCCAAAGAGAGTGGGAGATAAAAAGGAAACGTTGACCCAAAGCAAGATCAAGCAGACCAAACACTAATTCCTACAGCTCCATCCCAGGGATGCCAGGAACAGAATGAATAACAGCAGGCTTGGGAACACACACAGACACACAGACACACAGACACACAGACACACAGACACACAGATACACACACACACACACACACACACACACACACACACACACACTGCCTATAGCTTTTCTCAGCATGTCCCATGTCCCCGGCATCTCCAAATTAGGGGGCCTTCTTTGGAGCTTAGACTTCACCCACACATTGCTACATCAGAGTTTCACACACTTTCTATATTTTCAGGGACTTCCTATATTGCCTGAACCCATAGGCCTTTCTCTAAAGTCTGGTTGAGAGCTTCCATGACCATGTAATGTTTTCATTCTGTGTGTATGTGAAATTACCATGTATTTACATGCATGCTACCATGGTCTTATCACCAGCTCAGATAGTCACCAGGCCTCCTTGACCAACAATGACAATGGCCTCTGAGCTTCTAAAAGGCTCATCCCAAAGATACACTTTTTAAAAAGTGAGCCTATGTGAGTGAGCAGGGCACCCCAGTGGCAACACTCTCCTTAAAAGAAAAAGACTTTCCAGTGAGATTGCTTTTTATGCCTTCAGTGGCTTGGAGTCTGACTAGTTCTTTAGGCGTTATCAAGCAGTTGTAGCTCTATTGCAAAGTTCTTGGCTTCTTTTCGGTGGCACCAATTTCTTCAGAACATGTGTCTCCTTAATCTTTACTTTGCATACGCTTTTCTAACCATGGGACAACATTTCAAATCTTTGTGCAGTATCTTTGCTTCCAGTTATCCCTGTAAACCTGTCTGAAGGCATCTATCAGTGACCATTCCACAGCCTGGTTGCTGGGCTGCTTGTACAGTTTCTCTACCAAATTAACTGCCACCTTTACGCTTGACCTCTTTTAAAGTCATGGGGCATGGAAATTATATAGGTATGTAGTCGTAATATTTTTGTGCACTGTGTAAAGTTTACCCCCTGCTGCTATCTCTGTTCTCACATTGTGTTTCAATCTGGACCCAGCACTATAATGCTTATACCAAAACTCTCTTGTCTCAAGTGTGTGTAATCAATTCTTACCATTTCTTTCCTGCCTTGTCTATAAATGCTGATCACCCAATGGCTGGGCAGAATAGAGAATAGAGCATGACATCTGTCATCTAGACAAAGGCAAAAAGGGAGATGGAGATTCAGATCAGCTGACAGGATGGAGGATCTGGAACCATGAGGAAGAGGTCTGTTGAGAGATCATGGAAACACACCTGTCTTAGTGTTTCATTGCTGTAAAGAGACACCATGACCAAAACAACTCTTATAAGGACAGTATTTAATTGGGGCTAGCTTATAAGTTCAGAGGTTCAGTCAGTTATCAAGATAGGAGCATAGCAGCATCCAGGCAGGTATGGTGAAGGAGTGGCTGAGAGTTCTACATCTTCAACTGAAGGCCACTAAGAGAAGATTTATTCCCATCTGGTTAGGAAGAGGGTCTCATTGCTCACCCCCATAATGACACACGTCCTCCAACAAGGCCACACCTATTCCAGCAAGGCCACACTGCCTAATGATGCTATTCCCTGGTACAAGCATATTCAAACCACCACACATCTGAAGACCAAAGAGCCAGATCAATAATAATACACAAGTGTCATGGGATGGGACTGGGAAGTAGCCAAATTAGCATAGACATTTAAGGTACATCATTTAACTGCTCAGCTATTGAGATGCAGTTTTAAATAACTCTTAGTTTCTTTGTGAAGTTATTGGGGACTAGCATATAGCCACTGGATTAATTTACTGCTACATTTACATTAAAGATAATTCATTTACATAGTCAAGATTTTCTTTCAGGAATGACCTTTAGTCCAATCTCCATGGGGGCCTCCATTTCCATCTAAAACAGGTAAGGTCCTTACTGTCTGCACTCCTATCAGCATTCTGCTCTCTGTGCCCACCTGGATCAGCTATTATGCACTGCTGTTAGTGTCCAGAAGTTTCTCTGGCATCTCATGGCCAGGTTTAACAATACCAATGACCACATTGACTTCCTTTCTGTGGTACTAACTTTCTGTCTTACGGTACTCTTGTTGTTTTGTTTATCTCTCTGAAGAACTGCCTGACAGAATAACTTATTTTATCAAAGTTCATGGGTTCAGAGATTTCTGAAAGGCATGGGAAAGCAAAGAAACATTATGGCATACAGAAACCAGAGAGAAAGAGTTATTGAGCTGGCTGGTGTTCTCTCTTTTCATCTTTACTCCCTTCACACCTCTGCTAATGAATGGTCCTACCTACACTCAGGGACTGTCTCCCTCCTGTGCTAATCCTCACTGGAAATTCTCTCAAAGGCATACTCAGAGGCTCTCTCAAGCCTCCAGGCAGCCTTCCATCCAATAAAGTTGAAGGTCAAAACTAATCAACAAGCTAAGTAAGACCTCAACCTAACGTCTTTCAAGACCCAACTTCTACCAGGAACTCCGGAAGTCTGAGCAAGTCTCTTCTCTGTCTGTGGTCATAGTTTCTACCTTACAGGATTCTTATCATGGTTTAATGGGTTTATATAGAAGTATCTTAAGATAATTTGCATATCATTTGATGAATAAATGTATTATGAATTTCTGAACAAATATCTGCTCATCCCAGATAGGGCACCAATAAATAACCAGACAACATTTCCACCCAGGTCCACCCTAGTGAATGAGTTTATTGTGCTTCCTTATAGGAGCATAAGTGAGAGGTTACTTGCAGGATTGTGGGTGAACCTCAAAGGCTAAGTCATCAAAAAGTCCTTCATGATGTTCCAACATTGTGGAAGCTACATCATTGAGTCTCTCCCTCAGTTAACCTTCTGCTCTGTTCTTTTATCTACCAGCTCACTAGACCATCTGTAATTTGGTGGCTGGATGAGCTTGGAGGTTGGAATCCCAGGAGAGGGTCCTGTGGTCTTCTTTCTAATCTCCTTCAACAAGAGAGTTTTTACAGCCATGCTACCCTTCCTACAGATATAGATAGTATCACAGTGGCACGTTTCCTTAGCTATCTTTGTTGCACCAGAGTAACAGGATGGCCATTTTATGTGTGGATGAACAAAATATACCCTAATGATATAATTCCTGCTTACTTTATAGAATCTTTCTGAAAGTATAGCAGAAATTTGAAAAGGGTACACAGGGTGTAAGTATATGTCATGAGGAATTTTAAGAATAGGGCTATATGAACATGAAACCAAATATTATGGATCCTAAAGTCCATGCCATGGACAGTCATATACTAACATAGTGAGACAGTAGTTTTTGGTCAACTTAATACAAGCTAGGGTCATCTGGGAAGAGGGAAAATCTATTGAGAAAATGCTTCTATTAGATTTGACTTTAGTAAGTTTGTGATGTCTTTTCTTGGTTAAATATTGATAATGGGAATGCCTAACCCATTACAGATGGTGTCACCCCTGAGCAGATGGGCCTGGGTTATACAAAGAAGCAATGTGAGTAAGCCGCTGCTGTGAGGAAAGCTCACCAGAGACCACAACATGGACAATCTTAAAACCAAAAAACCTAAGTCTGTATTGACAGCTAGCAGATGTATGGGGATCTTGTCCAAATCCAGCAGCCCCAAGCCTTACAGCCATTTGTCTTTTATGCACAAAACTCACATCCTGCTTGTCAAACTTCAGACAAGAAGCAGAGCTACAGGAAACCAAAAAGAAAGGTTAGTACATTTAGGACTTTCCTGGAACTGTGGACTATGTCTTTGATGAATAAGATATTTTGGCAGGTGTTAGAGCCTACATGCTGGTTCAGGTTATAATGGCGTCTCTCTCTAACACGATGGCAATTATTGAAAGGCCTGAGGGTTTGTTACATCATGGGGAGTGAGTCAGTAAACAGAACTTCTCCATGGTCTCTGCTTCAGTTCCTGCCTCTGGGTTCCTCCCTTGAGTTCCTGCCTTGCTTTCAACATAGACAGTGATTGGACCATACAAGATAAATCTGTCTGTTCCCAAGTTACTTATTGTCATGGTTTATCACAACAGTAAGAAATAACTAAGATATGTGATTTGGATTTAACATTTCTTTGAGTTTTGTATTATTGAATGAGATATTATTAATAACATCAATGTGTAGGTATTCTGGTGATAGCACAGCTCCCTAACGCCTCAGCCCAGGCAGGTGTCTTTAGAAGTGATCTTGATATTGGCCCCTTGTGGATTCCCAGATCCATATGTGTCTTTTGGGGGAGTTGAGCCAAGCCCATTCTTTCCCATAACTATACAAATGGTTGTTGCTTTATGGAGTTGAGTTTGAGGCTATTTGTTCAATAGTGAAAGACAATGATGGTGTCTAAAGCCAAAGGGAATATCTGTGCTCTCTCCAGGCAGTGTTGCAGCCTCAGATTTTGCAGTACTGATTTTTCTTTATGTTTTCTGTAAACAGTCAGAAGTCCGTGGAAACGTGAGGGGACTGTGTAGATCTTCACTGGTCCATGGGTGAAGACTGAATGGGTGGCTTTACTTTAAGATAATCATGCATAAGGTGCTTTTGTGGTTAGCTCTTCAGCTAGTCCAGGTGGTCAATGGTTGTCACTGATGTCTCTTTCTTGTGGTACCATCTTCCTCAGCCTGCGCACAGCATCTTTTATTTGAGTACGTTGTTATCAATGCCAGTGTGGCTTATTACCAATTCACCCTAACAGCTACTCTACATCCTCATCCGCTCTGACTTCTCAGCACAGATGTTCCATGTCTCCTTTCTGGTTTCATGTGTGGTGGTGAGTGATCTCAATTATTTAATTGATTAGATTTAGAAATCACCTAGAAGGCATACTCATGGATGCGTCTGTGGGTATGTTTCCAGAAAGAATTAACTAAGAAGAGAAGGCCTACGCCAAATGTAGAAGGCTCTATCCTATTGACTGGGGTTCTAGACTGAAAGAAGGAGAGAGCTGAGTGCCAGTGATCATCATTGTGCTTCCTGACTGCAGACACAGTAGAAACATCTGTCTCATGCCTGCGCCACCATCATCAGCCAGGAGCCAAAGTAAGCCCTCCCTTAGAATGCTTTGCTTGGGCGTTGTGTCACAATGAAGAAAATACCACCGTGCCAGCGTCTGCATTTGTATTTTTCAGCAACTAAAGTTGACTACAGGGCAAAGTCAGTTTGGATAATATGTTTTGTGAAGTACCTCATTAGTTTTGGTCCTTTCGCTTCGTTTATGATCAGCCACCTCTCTTTTCCTGTCTGATTGGCAGCAATGGTTATGGATTCAAAGGACGAGTCTCTATTTTTTATGAATGCATCAGGAATACTTTATCTTGAATTTTCACCTTTGTGATAAATAGTCTCTCAAAGATGAAAAATTTTTTATTGAAATTATTTCAGTAGGGTGTAATTTCTCAACTATTCCTTAATGCCTGTTGTCTATTTCACTTTTAACGAAGTCTCTTTTTTTTCTTGAAGAATTGAAACTTCTCTTTCTAACTAACTCATTCCATCTTCTACATTTAAATCCTGACCTAGTCAGGAATTATTATTTTTGTTAGTATAATGAATAGAGATCACGATTCCTGCTCTACACAGCAGCCAGACTAGAGATCATGGGAGTCCTGGTCTCTGCATGTTCCACTATATCTGTTTATCTTTGTTTGTGGGTCTATGTGTCTCTTCTCTAATTAGGGCAAAGTAATTTTACATCCAAACAAAGAGTTATGGTTTTGACCTTTAGCTTTTATTGGTAATTGTCACAATCTTACCTCTTAATAAAAAAAATTAACCTCAACCAAAATCTAAACATTATGAAAGTGGTCGGCAAGTACCTGTGTTTTCAGATGGGATGATTTGTTCAATGCTGGATGCCCACAGCTGTTACTCATGTGAAGCCTGACTAGCAGTAGTCTCATTTTCAACCTCATAACCTTCCTTTGGGTGCAACCTACATGTAAATAAACACACACATATGCCCATGTTTTACATATGTCACTGACTCAGACCTGCATACATTCATCCCCCACACAACTCAAACATGGAGAGATATAATCACCCCAAGACAATCACTCATATACACTCACATGCAACCATACATGCATACATTCTCTCTCTCTCTCTCTCTCTCTCTCTCTCTCTCTCTCTCTCTCTCTCCCCCCCTACCCCACCTCTGCTGCTGTTGATGCTGCTGCTGCTGCTGCTGCTGCTGAAACAGGATGAATGAAGAAGGGACAGAGTGGGGAATTGGAAGCCTGAGGGTGCCATGTGACAGTGGCACCTTTCACAGCTCCTTGTTGAGGTCAATACTGAATAGGTCTCACTGAATAGCTTCCTTTGACCTGTGGTTTTGACAAAAGTCCTGACCTTGGAACTTGCTGCAGATATGAACTTCCCATTCTGTGTCTTACTGAGTGGCCAGGAAGGTTGGTGACCCTGTGTCCTCATTTTCATAATGGAGATAGTAGTTTGTGAAATAGCTAGACATTCAGGCTGTACATGTATGTCTGTCATATACGATGGGCTGGTGGTGTTCTTAAACTGCATGCAAAAGGGGAATATAATGGCACTTATGACAATTTCACTGCCAGGAAAAGCTTCTAACCTCTTCTTAACCTCTGGATGTCCTTCCTGTCTTCCCTGATGACACACTCAGCTCCAAGCAGGTTCTGTACTGCCCGGTCATTCCCTGCACTAATACAGGCTGGTTGGAAAAGCCAACCCAGATAGAATCAGATCAAATGATAGAAAAATGTTGACACCCCTAACCAAATGTATTTGGCTGGAACGGAAGTCAGAACTGTAGTTTTCTCCTTGACCATGGCTCTCTCTAGGTGATGCTAACAGCCAGTGCCAGCTCTGTCCAGGAGCTGCACAGAACATCTTCACACCTATTGCAGTGTGAGGGACGCATCTGATCTATAGACATTGGTTTATATGTTTATGTGCTTGCTGCCAGCACACTCTAAATTAAGCCCATCTGTCTTCCTCCTTCCCATATTGGGACTTACATATTAGTAGCTCTGAAATGTTGATGCCTGACTTGGTGCAGGCTAGTGGCAAAGTGAATCTTAGTTTCTACTGTCATAATGTTTCATTAAAAAAGAAAACCTGCACTATCTCAATTAAGAATGATATGCCTGTCATAAGTTAGCCTGTGAGGAAATTGTCTGCAGAGCGATACACCTCATGAAAAGTGCATCAGAAAACACTCTGCTAGGAAATCAAAGAGCAGGATCATACCAGGTGGAAGGAAGATCAGGTCTGATCCAGCAGGGAGAGGTAGGACTGTTTCTAGGAGCTTCCAAGACACATCAACCTCTTTGCTCCTAACTCTAGGAACTGGGAACACTGCACTAAGGAGATGTGCCATAAGCTGCTCTTGGCTATAGAGAACTGTCACCCAGGATTCTTTAGCACCTAGTGGTGGCATAGTACATGGTGATGACTATGGGAAACAGGGTCTTCAGCCACTGAATTGAGGACTAGCCATCCATGTGATCAGGTGACAGACATCAGTCATAGGAACTGAAGGTTTCATTACAAAATCACCAGGGTCAATGGTGAATGGTTTCTTCTCAGTTGGCTTCTGTGCATTCTGGCCAAGTGAAAAGTGGAGTTACAAGCCAAATAACCTACCATCATGCTTTCCAGAGAACTGTCCAGACCCAGTCAGAGGCAAAAGGCTGGGCTTTCTTTATACACCCAGGGAAGACCAGAGTTAGAATGAAGCTTCTATGAAGAGTAAATAGGACTTTACCAGGAATAATAAAAGGTTTTTTTCAAGTATCATTATTAGGTTTTGTCTTAGCTGTGATTTAAACTTCCTTTGATTTTTTATGATATGTTCTTACCCTAAACAATAAGCAATAAACTGTTAGCATCATTTAAATGTAAATTAACAGGGAAACAGTATCTATGACGTTTCATTTCTTGCTACTTAGTTGTTTTTTTCATTGAGACTGATGACTTAGGTTACTTTACTCTGTTGGTTGGAAGCCATGAACTACATATAATCAGAAGTCATTCCCTACCTCAAACAGCAATAGGATGAGTCTCCCTTGTTTTAATTTAAATTAAGGATAAATATTAAAATATAATTAATTAATGTATATGCATAGATAATTAAAATAAATGTGATCACTGAAGATTTAAATAGGAAATAAATTGAGTTCACCAAAAAGTTGAATAACACTGAATAGTATTGCATATTTAATCAGGGCTCGATTGAAATTGATTAAATATGGCCCTGGAATTAACTATTGATCATTTTTCACTTGTTTGGTATTACCCAATTTACTTTCCAATGGACTTGGACAAATTTCATAACTTAAGCAAATCCTAAAAACCTTTTTTTTTTTTTATTGGTGTTAAAGTGCTCCTCGGTGGCTTGGTTCAGAAGATGCTCTCAAAAGCAAAACATTGGGCAATCAATGCAGTTGTGGGCCAAGAAAGGAGGCAAGCACCATTGCATTGAGTCCATTCACTGGTTTAAGGGTGTTGAGTATTGCATTTACACACAGGGCATGAGGGATGAGTTTAACATGAAACCTAATCTCTAATAGCTAAAGGGATCGAGGACTGTAACCTCTTCCCTTTGATATGTGGGTTTCACTTTCTTCCCTTGGAGGACACATCTGTCATTTTAGGGTGTTCCCATTAGCCCACTGACCTCAAGACAGAACTTGGAGATGGTCTCCTTGTTAGGGAAGACTTGGCTGCCAACACTATAATGCAGAGTTGGGGTACAGCTTCTCCGGGTTGCCATTCTGGGATCTTTCTCAGGCTTCCAAAGAATGAACAGTCAAGGGCTTCCAGGTGGGAGTAGGACATGCAAGGCTGTGTGTGTGTGTGTGTGTGTGTGTGTGTGTGTGTGTGTGTGTGTGTGTGTGTTTGGGGGGAGGGAGTTGTTCATTTGTTTCCCAGATGAATCTCATTTCTTCCCCTTATGACAAAGTTCACTGCATTCCTGGTGCATAGAGAAGGTTTTATATAAGAATTGTCTTGCCTATAGTATCCCGTCCCCATTTTATTTTATAGACTAAAAACCCCAGTCATTTAGTTCTATTGCTAGTGAGTATCTATGTGAAGGGAAATGAAGTCATTTAGCGCTAACATGCCCGGGAGAAAGGAAGTGTCCGGGTTCATGAGTTGTGTCCTGACATTCCCAGATATTGAATCAAAGCCATCCTGACACCAGGCTACATACTGTGTTAAAATGGTCTTTCTGTGATCTAAGATGCTGCTATTAGGAGTTTCGAATTTACTCGTTTCCCTCTGAAGGTTCAATAATTTTAGTCTATGAAATAAACTGACAATAGACAGATAAGGGGAAAAAGAACATGCAGGATATATTACATGCCTAAAGCCTGGCATTATAAGACTTACAGAGAGGCAGATGGTGGCTGCTGCTTAAAACTTGAAAGCACAGGGGCTCTGGCTGTTGGGGTGGGATGCAGGATATTTCAGAGAGAGAGAGAGAGAGAGAGAGAGAGAGAGAGAGAGAGAGAGAGAGAGAGAGAGAGATTGGTTTACTGTGAAGATAATCTTTCGAAGGCAGAAGGCAGGCATCAGGCATCAGGCCTGCATCTGCAGCCATGTTCGCTGATACCGTTCAGTGTACATTCCATCTGCAGGGCAACCTTTCAGAACTGGTCTCGCATCCAGAGGATTGCAGTTCCTCAGCACGACCACAGCTCAGTCTTTGGAGTGGGGCACTTTACCATCCTAGATGAGGGAATGGAGGTGATCATACCAGTTCGGCTTTGGAATTTTGCAACACAGACATCTCATGGGTCACAGGGGAGACTTGACTTGTGGAGACACGAGCTAGTGGCTTGAGCTGCCAGCCTCTGACACCGTTCCCAGCTGCTATTTGTGGTTGTGCTGAGGAAGTCTTTGAGCTTCCATTAGTCCTTGTATGTCTGAAGTGGAATGGGGCTGAGCCCCAGACATGGGCAGGATACTTGGTGGCTCACAAGCATTTGACACAGAGAAGCATCTATATGAAAATCCTCCATGGAACTCAGGAGGCAGGCAGAGCACCGGTGCCTGTAAGTAGAGCTGCTATGAATGGGCACAGTGAGGGGTGAGGGCATTAAGAAAGGCAGATCATCCTTTCCATAGCAGCCTCTGGTGCCTCTGGTGTAAAGGGTCCACCATGAGACCATCAGGAAAAGTGAGTGCCCCAACTCCAAGAGGTCACACCCGCAGCACTCAGCACTGTATGTTCTGAATTCTGTCTTCATGTCTGTTTAATGTCTGAAAATTTCTCTCAGAAGCATTCCTGTGAAAATAATCCTCTGAATAAATGAATATGGAAGAGGCAATTCTAATAACTATCTTGAAATTTCCATTGCCCGTGGCCATTACAGGTATGCATTTTAATTACCAAGTGCTTCATAAAAACCCACTGTGAAGTTGATGATTTGAAACACTGTTTTGCTTTCTAAAACCCTTCCTGAGACACAAACATGGGACCCGGTGTCTCCGTTTTTTCCCCTGTGCTAAGGGATAGCCACCAACTGTGAGTACCTACCAACACAGGCTTCCTTTCTTCTTAGAGCCCACGAAGGAGCAGTGTTTCCATCTAAACCTATAGAGTGGCCATCTAATCACTCCAGGACAACTCTAGAAACCTGAGGGTATGAATTCACCTCTCCAAAATCCATGCAGATAATATGGCCAATCTCATGGCCCTGAACCAGAAAGTCAGTCATACTATGATACTGGAGGACTCATTCAGAAGGATGAGTTTCGTATGCACAGGACTTTTTAAACTTCATGTGTCATGCCTGCCAGCCATGATCTGAGTCAAGAAAGGCAATCACCAATATAAAAAAAAAAAATGATTCAGCCCAATGAACTCAAGAAGGCAGGCCTAAGAAGCAGGGCAGGCCAGGGTATTCCTAAGAAGCAAGTTTTCCTGCTGTGTGGATTCATGCAGTGAGACAGCCATCACTGAATGCAAACCACTCAAAGAGATAGAGCTTGTTCTCCTTGTTAGGTCATAAAATAGGACTCCAAGAAGAAAACCTGTGTTTCCAGGAGCCAAGAGATTTCTTGCTTTTTTTAACCAGGCTAGAAAATAACTGGATTAGCTGAGCTGGACTGAGGGAGTAGTCTCCTTTGGAAGTACAAATCATGTAATGTGCTTTGGTGTCCCACTCCTGCATACCAGCAGCAATAGGGTGTTCTGAATGCCTCCTCACTACTTCTTGAGAAAAGGCCTCTCCACTGGGGGGTCACAGGAATGGCCACAGTCCCATGAGCTCCTAGCCAGGACAGCATGCCGCAGAAGGCCATGGGGCAGGGTGCTCAGGGGCAGAGTGAGTTGCTGATGCTGCAGGAAGTATACCGGATAGCCACAGGAGGACAGGAGCACATCCTGCACCAAGGTGTACTGAGACTATTTTCTTGTCTCAGGAACAGAGTGGGCACAAAAGCCTGTTGCTCAGAGGTGAGCAGGAGCTAGCCTTGCTGTGCAGGGGTGACAATGGTTCACAGCTCCCTAGGGATGAGATAAAGTCAGGCCTGCTGCCAAGGGGTGAACAGGGAACAATATTTCATGCTCAGGGGTGAGTAGGAAGCAAAACCCTTTGACCAAGTGTGAGCAGGAATGACTGCTGTCACTGGGCAGCAAACCCCGCTGCTTTGTGCCGGATGTCAAGGCGTGAGATACGGAATCTGGGTTTAAGTTTTTCTCTGATAGGGCCTTGCTTTTGTCCAAGCTGAGGCTTACGAACCCCTCTTGTGGTGGTGGTAGTGGTGGTTGTTTTGGTTTGGGTTTGGGTTTCAGTTTTATGAGAAAGGATTTTACTGTGTAGCCCTGACTGTCCTGGAACTGGCTCTGTAGACCAGGCTAACCTTTAACTCACAGAGATGCCTCTGCCTCCAGAGTGCTGGGATTAAAGGCACGTGCTACAACTGCCTGGCTATAAACCCCTCTTGAACGGAGGGATTGACAAGACCACTCCATCCAGCATGGGGCGAGAGGAACACCAGTGTTCATTAGGGACAGGGAAGCTGATCCCGGAGGATCCCCGGCCTTACTTCCTACATAGTTTTCTAAATGCAATTATGGGTGCAAAGAGCCATTTCCCTTTGGAACGCCCTGAGCAGCTCATTACGCACCACCCTAACTCATTGTGTGAGAGATTTCTTCACCATGACCTCTCCAAAGCTCCTACTTCACGTCACAGACTCTGAGCAAATGCTGGCTTCGGATTGGTTCCTGGAAGAGTGGATGCTACAGGCTACTTCTTGCTTAGTTTATGGTGTGGCTTTAATGACTTTAAACAATTAGAATAAATTGGGAAAATAAAACCTCGGGCACTGTCTGAGCCATATATACTTTCTGCTTATTAGGCCTACTGTGTCCACCCCTTCTGCACACATGGCACTGAGGAATTATTAAGACTATCTAATTATGAAGTGACCATGACCCTGAACATAATGGCTCTTCCAAATTCTCTATTCTCTGGTGCGCCCTTGTCCCATATGTTACCAGGCCTCTCGGAAGCACCAAGCCCTGTGTTTGCTCACATGTCTTGCACTGTATCAACCAGATTGCTCACAACCACACAAGAGAGAGACATAGTTCCGGAGAAGGTGTTAGTAAAAGCCAAAGCTATTTTAGAAATGTCCTAGGCACACAGACATAGAAAGGAAGGTCCTAGTAGATGTTTAGAGATTAAATGGTGGGCTCTGGGCTGCAAGGAACAGTGTACTGGCTGAGGGAGTGGATGCCAGGCAGTTGTGGGCATTTTGACCTAGGACCACATGACATATAGGGTGGTTCTGAAGGACTGTCTCCATTGACATATGTGTTACCATGCTGCCTCCACCCCCGGCTTGCCAAGATCAGTTCCCTGATTTCACAAAAAGCATGAGGGCACAGTCTGCTTAGAGAATTATAAGCTCTGTTTCCAAGGAAAGGGATGGTATCCCTGCTTTAGCAAAACCTCAGCCCTGCAGCACACTTGCCCATGAAGGGTTGAGGGAGGGCAGCTGGGATAGAACCATCGAAGGCCTAGGTGCCATAGGACTTAAAAGGCCCAGTTCCCAGCGAATAAGGGCCCCCTCTATTTTCTCATGAATCTGTAAATGCAATTTTCTGCAGGGTGCTTTCCTTTGATGACTGTAAGTCTTCTGGTTTCATAACCTCTCTCAAATATATATTTGTCTTGAAGAGGTGATGCCCCTACTTTCAAAATGTATATAGGAGTCACTTTTCTTTCGGACAAATGTAGGCTTTAGGTCATTTTCTCCCTAAGGACCAGGTTTCTCTTCTTTCCATCCTCAACATCATCCAGAAAGTGGTGGGTGGAGGGAGGCAGGCAGGACCTGGCAGCTCTAGGTCTTTAATGAATGGGCTTTGGGGAATGAGCTGAGCAGTCTTGAGTTCCTTGGATGAATACTCCCTGTCTAGCTGAAAGTTCAGGATATTCAATATCCAGGAGGATGATACCCAGGAAGACCATGCGAAGAAAGGCTTTCCTAGAACAGTAGTGCCGCAAAAGGCCTGCCCAGGACAGCAGTAACTAGAGGGCCAGTTCAGGACAGCCATACCCAGGAGGACCTACCCAGGATAACAGTGCCCAGAAGGCCCAAACCCTGGATAGCAGTGCCCAGAGAGTCAGCCAAGGACAGCCATGCCCAGGAGGGCATGCCCAGAATAACAGTGTCCAGAGGACCTGACCAGGAGACAACACCTGTAAGACGGGCCTGCCTGTCAAAAGAGACAGCACCAGGGGACTCACTGTCTCAACAGTGATTGAAATTCAGAGCTTAACTACCAAATAACCTTGGTGCTGGGGACTACTTGCACCTCTCCCACTGTCACTGAGCTCACTGAAAGAACCCAGTCTCTACTGTAGCTCACTCCCCCAGCGATGCACTGTCACTCAAACTGTGAGCCAACGGGAACTCTTCCTTCCTCATATTCCCTTTGTCAGGGATTCTGTCAGAGCAATAAGAAAAGAAATGAATGCTGTGGCATTGAATGCATTATTCATTTCTTTTTGCCTCAGTTTCCTCACCCGAGAAATAATAGTAAGAATGGTTTGTCCATTCTGGTGGTCTTGTGAGCACAAATGGAATTAGACTATTAAAACTCTTAGACCGACACCATCATCTACTGTCCAATCAACACCAGCCTCTTCATCATCATCCTGCGTTCCTGCACACATGTCACCCAGTAATAGGATCTCTGTTTTTAACCTCTTTCCTCCAGGTACATAAGATCCTATAGAGCCAAGATCTCCTTAGAGGGTGTGACTTCTCCAAAGGCAATGAAAGCCCTAACCTCTGGCACTCCTGTCTAAAGAAAGGGCAGCATCACATAGCCTCTGGGTATCCTTGTGATGCGTCAACCTCTGCCAACAAGGCATGGCAGGAAAGAAAGTGGGGCCATATATTCCTGTCTGTGGATGCTGAAGACTCCATACATCACCTGAGATTCCGTTCCAGCCTTACTACCACTCACTGACACACGAGATGGGATCAACGAAACCCTCTCCATGGTTTCTTTGCCTCTTCTTCTAATTCTCCAGAAATAATAGTCACTTGTCTTGCTTCTGTGACAAACACAATCAACTCAAGAATGGGAAGGTTTATTTTGGTTCAGTGTTGCAGGGCACAGAGTCCATCATAGTGGGGTAATGATGGTAGCAGGAGCTTAAGGCAACTCGTCACTTGTCATCCGCTAACAGGAAGCAGAGAACAAAGAAGGCTGGCACTCAGCTAGCTTTCTCCTTTTCTTTTTCATTTGACCCCACAGTTGAGGTGAGTCTTTTCACCTCTATTAATCCAGTTTAGAGAATCCTGCATAAGCATGCCCAGAGATTTTTCTTTATGGTGATTCTAGATCCTATCAAGTTGACAGTCACTATAAACCATCACACCATCTTATCTGTCCAAACCCATGAGCATTTATAAGATGGCCTGGGGAAAAAACACAGGTACATAAATGAAATGAGGTCACACATAGATGTCACCCAGTGGCTAAGCCACCGCTCTGAAGCCAATGCAGAATTTCTCCAAGTGAACTTGGCTTCCATGCCATGTCTCCAATGATGAATAATAATGTAGGCCTCTGGAACTGTCTCTAGAGCAGTATGCCAAGGGACCTGATGAGGGGGCGCTTTTCTTTCTATAATATCATCCTGCTTTTTGGGATGCATGTAGGGGGAACTGTAGTGGAGAAGGGCTGTCTAACATCTTCTGCAGATTTCCATGACATCCAGACAGGGTGATGGAACCTAGTACCAAGTTGTACTTCTAGAGAAAGAAATATCATTTTCTTCCCTAAGACAAAATTTTTCATGTGGTAATTTGGTGTGATTTCTTAGTCTGTCTGGGGGAGCAAAGGCAGGATATACTTAGGGGTTATTTATTATAAATGAAGGAAGTGGGAAAGCTCCTGCAAAGGAAGAAATACGACCATCAGGAAGAGGCAGAAAATTGAGCTTTCAATAAACGCACCTATGGCCCGTTTTCATCTGCTTCTTCTATTTCCTCTTCCTCAAATGCTACTAGAACTGACAAGACAGTAATTAGATTCTGCTTTTTCGAGAGCAAAAGGTTTATTAATTTTAGTATTTAGAATTCTGTAGTTCCTGGGCCTTTTCTGAGGCCTCTGCTCCCACCTGGGGTAGACTAGCTCCCACAGAGTTTCCTAATGAGGGGGACCTACCTGCCATCTCCAACACAGGAGTAGGAAGAAAGAGTTGGCAAATCCCTAGGGGAAATTCCTGCTCCCTAGTGAGAAAGGGATTCTTTACCCAGCAGACACACATGCCCAATCCCAACATTTACTGTACACCAGCTGGCTTCTGGGGCTGGCTTAACACTATTGAGTAGAAGGGCCCAAAGCGCTTCCCTCCCTCCTTCCTTTCCTCATTCCTTCCCTCTTTCCCTCTCTCCTACCCTCCCTGTGAATGAGCCTGATCCCAACAGCAGTAAGGAAGGCCACCTGTGACCTGCCCAAGCCAGCTCTCCTCCTAGGCTGTGGTACTAGGAACTCTCTAAAGCCATCCATGCTGGCAGTTGCTGTTGGATCCTTTGCGGGGCACTGCCATCTGAAACCCTACAATAAGATACTCTGAAATGATTCTACATGGAGAGTCAACTGAAAACTCGGTTACTGCTGGCAATAACTGAAAAGTCTCTGTTCTTTCATTACCAGCTTTTCTACACAGCTGCCTCATTCCAACGTCTGGAAACTTTGGAGGATCCAAGGTCTGGTCTTTGATTCATCATCCTCTTGCTGTGTCTCCATCAAGTCACCAACAGAACATCTGTAGAACTGTTCCTCCTCCAGTCTCACTGTGGCCCTATGAATTCACTCCTATAACACAAATTGTCTGTTAGTGGACAGAACCTCAAGACTCAAGTCCCAGCCCACAGGGCAGAAAGGAGAAGTGAAAACAAGTTCTTTCAGGACTCTACATGTGTCTTTTGACAACTATCATTCTAAGGGACATCTGCTTCTCATTTAGGTCTCCTAAGCCATGTGTCTCACTAGATCCTCTCTTTGTCTCTGTTATGTCATCACCTACAGGTGTTACTTCCTCAGACCATCTTTGACTACTAGGACAAATGGAGACTTACCTCTCCTTTGTATGTTTTCATCACATCATTTCCTTACCATTCTTCTCAAACTAGAGCCCCTGCTAAATGCAAACAAGATGTGACATCATGTAACATTGATATTAATCATCATTACTAACATACACACACAAGGCCAATAAATAATACATGTGTGCATACACAATTCAGTCACTCAAGAACATACATATGTCTTCATTATTTATTGTCTTTTAGTCTTGCCAAGTGCTAATGGCTTTTGATATAAGGTGATGACACACATTTTACTATTTAGGAAATCCATTTACATTCAAAGCTATTGATTTATAGAGGCATACCAAATGAGTGCTAACCAAGGCGTCACTGGGATGCAGAGAATATTGGGCAGCTCCCACATGGTTGGTGTCCCGGAACCTTGACTCCAATCCCCTCTGGGAGGTGTCACCTGGGCTTGTGCTGTCCCCACATTCACCTTAGGGCAAACACTCTTTGATTAACTATGGAGGGAAATGGAACAGGGAAGGAATGGATGCCATCCAGGAAGCTTTCCCTGGAGCAGCTTGCCTTTAAAAATGCAGATAATCCCTAAGACCTGGGTGAACTCATAAGTGAATCTCAGTGATGGTTTAATGGAAGAAACTGGGGTTGTACAAATGGGAACATACTTCTCTCCACTAGGACAAAGGACTTTAACATGTTATGAGTCTAGAAGTCTCATATCCAGGTCTAGCAGGACCTAGCATTGTTTATCTGGTTCTGAATTTTGCCTGGCTGTGCTGAATCCTTACATACCTTTCTTGTTCTCCCAAAACTCTCTGTAGTCCTGAGGCCCACTTACTACTATTTTGATCCCTCCCTTACAGAAGAAGCTGAAGCACAGGGAGGGGATCTTCCCATAAGCTTAAGGACAATTTCATTAGAATTTAAAAGAAAAAACAAAGGGCAGATAAGCCATAAATCTTTGCAGCTGTCTGGAGGGGGAGACTGAGGAAAGAAGGGGGAAAGGTCATTTATTTAAGTTGGCTTGGAGGTCGGACACATTGTGTACAAGTCACATGACAGGGAGATGGCTTTTGAGAAAGAGTAGGAAGCCCAAAGCTTCAGCAAAAGCATACTTAGCTTCCAGACAGCATTCAGAAGAAAATTAAAAGGAAAAGTTGCACCTCTCTTAGTTAGGACTTAAAAAGGCAGGCAGACCCAGTTAACCCCTGTGGCTGCTCAGCTTGCAAAGACTGCACTAGTGGACAAGAATTCTGGCAAGGAAAAGTGCAGTATCTCATTAAAGGAAACCTCATTCTACATCTCCATCATGACTTAAGGTGAGCCTATCTTCCCATGGAGAATTGGCCAAGCCATTGACTCTGTCTAACTGGAATCTTGGGCATTCACTAGGCTAGGGGGTTTCCTTTCTTGACCACAAAGAGTTCCCACTTAATGTGCCTTTGATGCTATTCTAACATACACCACCACCCCTGCCCCAAAAGAAGCAGTCCTACAATCATTTAGACATCATATCACAGACCAGAGCCCCAAACATATCTCTCTAATCTCTGGCAAGGATGAAGCTGCTAAGAATCCTCAGGACATTTGGGGCCTTTAGGTCAAAAAAGAAATTAGTTATTTTTCTTTGTGGTCTTTTTGTCCTAAACTGCCTGTAGTTTGTCAATTTCTACCTCCTATTCTTATCATCCCTTTCTCTGAAGAGGTAACTCAGCAGTCATTGTGGAATTAGGGCAACAACGCATCTGGCCTCATCTAGCTCAATGGGGGTGTTGGGTATGGCCATTAAGTACAGGAGGGAGTCTTGCTCAGGATTTGAGAATCGGAACTTGAAGTTCCTATTTGAAGTCTAGCCAGATATGACCTTTGCAAGGTCAAGGCCTAGGGATGTCCAGCAATGTATGGGAAGCTAGAGATACTAACGATGTATAGGGGGGACACACTGACAGATGGTCCTGCCACCCCCATTTGTAAACCTGATTGTTTCATTTGCATTGTAATTATGGGACATGAGAAGCAAGAACTTTTGTCTGCCAAGAGACTCTTCCACTTGTGTTTTCTGGAGGAGCAGGTTATTAAAATATTCTCTAGGAAGCTATTATTTGTGGGTCTCCAGGGAATATGCTCTTGAGTGAAGATATTCCCCAAGCCAGGCATTCTTATCTACTCCTGATTTTGTCCCTCCTACTTCCTGTGTCCTATTCTGTTTCTGGAAGCAAGGGAGTCATCAGAAGTATAAGAAAGAGCATCCCAGCTCTATAATGGCCTGGCTGGCTTCCTTACAGCTCCAGAACAGAAGCTGTAGACTCTTTCCCATTCACAGCACCCTGGGTGTGTAACTCTCCCAAGACCCCCAAGGAGACAAGGTTTAACACTAGTGTTTATATTAGCAGGGTGGCATATGGATCCCAATTGACTGCATCCCTAACTCATGGCATATGGTGACCCTGGGACCCAGCCTCCTTTCTCTTCAAATGATGGAAATGGCCAACTAGAAACTGAGATAGCAAATATCTGACCTTATTTTTTTCTGCTTTTCAAAAAAGGAAGGTCTTCATAAAGCCACAGAATCCAAGAGCAAAGAAAAAGAAGCAGTGCAGCATCAGCACATAAGTTTTCTGTAAGGAATAGACAGTACCCAGGAGGTCTAACCACCAGCTTGGGTGACGGAAGAGAAGAGTAAGCTGGCTTCCCACATCTGCCAACTCTTACAGTATAATTTCTCCCATAGGGTTGACTTCCTGCTGCCCCTAGGATGCCTCTGAAAGCACGGTATGGAAAGACTCCAGATCCATGTGAGCAGCTCATGCATGTACTGGGAACGCTCTCCCTACTGCCTCTGGCTTAGTGTTGGGCAGCTGAGCCTTGACAAGCAGCTGTACTGATTCAGTGCCCACAGGTCTCTGGGCACTATGCCATCCATGCAGACCCACACCTTTTGCATAAGCACCTTCAGTTTCTGTCCCTGGAGCAATCTATCTCCACTTGAAGTGGGTTTTTTCCCCATGAGTTCAAGGTGCAGCATAGATCACCAATAGGCCCTACATTAATCTACTAATTTGTGGAGATTTTTTTTCTGGTGTTTTTGTTTGTTTGATTGGTTGTTTTTTGTTTTTGTTTTTGTTTGTTTGTTTGTTTTTCCTTGTTTGAGATAGAATCTTACTTTGTAGTGTAGGCTACACTAGGATGATGTTCAGCTCATGGCAACCCATCTGCTACAGCTCTCAATGTGCTGGAGACATATCAACTGGCTTCCTAGTAGGTTTAAAGCAGGTCTGCTATCCTCTACTCAGTGACTATAGAAGTAAGACCCTGATTTGTGTTCTCTCTGCCTGGCCTCCCATCTTCTAATTCCACCAATCCCAATCCATAACTCCATCTCTACAAACATGTCCCTCTAGGATGGTCAGTCTGAGTATGGGTAAAACACCAAGGTCCCTGATGGTAGAGAGGGGCCCTAGAGAGTAAGTAGGTCCAGGTTGCTCAGAGCTCATGGGATGCCTTTTTGGAAAGCCAACTGGTGATATGTGATGGACATGTCGAGGGTACAGAGACAGAGGAACCAAGCCATGTTTGGAATTAAGGTATAATAAGGCTGTTCCAAGAGCTAAAAGGTGAGTGCACATAAAGACACACAGTAAAAGAAAGTGTGATTTGCCTATTCCCAACATGCAGTTCAGTGAGAATTGTTTCTGATTTGTGGGTTTATTATCTTCTAAGTATTGTTTGCAAGTGGTGAAGAATTAGAGCAGTTCTCAGGGGGCCTCCAGCCCCAACCCTGCCTCTTCTACCTTGCAACCTTGCAACTTAGGGAAGCCTTTCTGACTATAATTTCCCACAGGGAAGAGAAGAGTAGCCACCTCCAGATGGAGTGTGATGGATAACTTGTCATCACTTTGCAAGTAATGTCACCATGAGTGGCATAACCATGGTCCTGCTGTGGTTTCATTTTTGAAAGGCTGATTTTTTTTTCATAGGAAGTGAGATTTTTATTTCAGAAAGTGTAGAAACTATACAACTTAAAATTATACTTCTTTTTCTACACAAGAATCAATGTGATGGGTATGCAGGTCAATGAACCTGGTGTTAGCCTGACTTCACATGTATCCTCAGGGAGTTGCATCATCTCCTCATAAAACGAGCCGACTGTTACCTCATAGTCACCACAGGGTTTAGGTATCTGTGGCTGAAGAATGTCAGGTGTCTAATCATGCTATTTTCTGTCCCTGAAGCACACAAATCTCCAACTCTAGTATAATTGGGATGGAGGTCTGTGGCAGTTAATTTTATGCATCGACCTGAGTCAACCCTGTGGCACCGAGGAATTTAGTCTCACCACATTGATTGTGTACACATCTGTGTATGTCTGTCTGGGTGGGAAAAATACTTTAGTCTATGAATGAAGTGAAATTGTCCTTCCCTATGTAGGTGGACCTCACCAATGTGGAAATGTCCTGAGTAAGATAAGAGGCTGTCTAGGAAGGAATTCTGTCCTTCTTTGCCTGGCTGCCTTCATACTGGTCAGAGTTCTTCTGCCTACAGTCTAACAATCCATCTAGAACATTTGGCATTGGATCTCTGTGGTCTCCCATTGCCCACTGGAAGTCCCTGGACTTCATAGGCTAGGGAGGCTGAACTCTTCCTCCTCCTCCTCCTCCTCCTCCTCCTCCTCCTCCCTCCTCCTCCTCCTCCTCCTCCTCCTTCTCCTCCTCCTTTTCACAGTTCAGAACTCATTCTGAGAGATTCATATATTCTTCCTCCTGTCTGTCCCCCAGGAACAGAGTGGGCACTAAGTGAAATTAGAGACCAGAAGCAAACTAGAAGGGTCAGAAATCAAGGCAGAGGACAAGAACAGCAAGAGGATGTGATCTCCATATCTGAACCATAAGCAGAGACTGACACTGTAATCCATGATTTAAAAGAACGATGGTGTTCTGGATCAGATCTCCATGATGGATCCATGGTAGCAGGTCTTTTCTTATTGCATCTACTAAGCCATCTGTACCCATCAAAATGGTCAAGAGGGTCAAGCTGAGCTTGTGCATTTCACTCTTAAAATAGAAGAAATATATGGAAGGAATATGTAGAAGGAATATATGGAGTGTCTGGCTGTGGGAAATGAGATGAGAACTGGACCATACCTTTGTGCCCATGTTTGCCTGTGAAGGGCATTGTTTGTTTTATTTACTACTTGGCTTCTGTAGCAAAGTGTGAGGCACATCAGTGGCTAAGCACTGAGCTCCTGGGTCTGTTCTGACCATAGAGTCCAGTGCTCTCGAAACCCATAACTCCTCCCAGGGAAAGTTGGCCCATGTCTTTCTGGGCAGGAGGAGCTGGAGGCTGCCATGCCTTGAGAGCTGGCAGCAGGGCACTGCCCTCACACTCCTTCATAGCACCTTTTACATTTTACTGAGAGACACAGAGAGGTAGCGTCTCTGCTGGCTTCATTGTGTTGGGATGGCATGAAGAAGAAAGAATGATGTGGCTGACATACATTCAGAAGACGGACTGCTTAGCCAGACATGAGCCAACAGAAGATGGCTCGTGATACATGAGGGAATCCATTAGTGAAATGAGAAGAGTGAACTTTAGATGTAGCATATCCATCATTGAGAGCTGGGCTGGCTGTGGAAACAAGGGCAGAGAGCTGAACGTGAGAGATTGATCTGACTGAGAGACACACCCTTGCAGGGCCGTTTTTGCTGAGATTTAGATTCCACATCCCTGAGAGTCAGAAATTGCAAGTTTAGCACTATCCTTGGATCTCAGGGATACTCTGGAATACATTGGAATACTTGGACCTCAGGCTGGCCTAACTTGTCTGCAAATGTGGAGGGGAGCCCACATTGCAGGTCCCTGAGCTCCCCAACTAAATCTATCTGCTTTGCACCATATGCTTTTTAAAACTTCTCTTCGAAGGTTGGTGTAGAATAAAGCTGTGAGTTACTTATGTTGGTGTTTACAATGGGTACGATGATCCATGTAGTGGAGAAGCCATGCCTCTCCAAGGTTTTCCTTTCATCCTGACTGGAACAAGAGGCTCTGATTTATAGGGCTCTATGCTCTAGAGGAGCACAGGCCCTGGACTTTATCCTCATCTTTACTGGGGCTTATTTGAGGTTTGATATTCATTTTCTGAGATAGGATCTCAAGGAACGCAGGTTGGTTTTGTACTCTCTGTGTATCCAAAGGTGGCAGGAAACTTCTGATCCACCAATCTCCAAATGCTGGGATGAGAGCAGTGGACCACTTATATGGCCTGGGCATGGTTTTAAAGGAACTTTTTAAAAGAATAATGGCAGGGATATCAAGCTTCCCTCAAAAGCCTGAGTGCTTAAGGAGCTGGTTGTGCATGATGCACTGAGCAGAGTGAAGAAGGGAAGACAGTAGGAGTGGTAAACATGACTGTGGAGAGTCAGAACTTCTGGGATCCCATCATGCCTGTAGACAGCACCCAGAGGCCCCACAGGGACATGTGAGAAAAGGAACAGCTTCCTACACTACTTGTATGAAGCTCCAGGCCTGTGATTCTGGTGGGGAGGTGGGTGGGGTCAAAGGAAGACAGGCTTCTGTGAGATGCAATGTATACCTTGGAAGGGTGAATCAAAGCTAAATGTGCTAAATGGGAGGATATTGGGATGAATGAGCCCAGGTAGAGGACAGGGACTACACAGGCTTTGGGATAATTAACTAGAGCCCATCAGATCTCTTTGAAGAGGTAGACCAGAGTTGGCAGACTGAAGCAGTGCATGGAGGAGCTTAGGGAAATACTGCACAAAAGGGGACGTGGGCTAGAGAAGAACATGTGGCCCTGAGATCCAGACACTTCATTAAAGAGTCTGCGATGGAGGGTAGAGACAGCAGAGGGGGCAGCCCCTGGATAGTGCCAGCAAGGAAAAAAAGTAGCTAAGGGCTGTTGCTAAGTCAGACAGGAGCAAGGCCTTGGGACCAGGAGTTAGGAGGCTTTGAGGTTGTCCTAGAAGGTTCTCAACTCAACGTCTGTTCTAGTCTATGACTTTTCCAGCATCATCTGTCCCGCCATATGGATGAGGGGATGGGAGTCACTGTCTTCTAAATCCTCCACTGAGGTTTTACCACCTGATGTAGGTAGAAAACAGTTAAGAAGCTCACTATACAGGGAGCAAGAAGAGTCAGGACTTGAGGTAGACTTAAGAGGAACCAGAATGCAAGAGCGGCTGTTCTGTATCCCTGTATATGGGACATACACAATATGCATGTGTGTTCCATGGGGTTAGTTTTCTCTTGCTCCCTCCTGCCCAAGAATCTAATGTTTGACTCATCGAGATGGGGTTTGGGGAGCTTCTCTGAAGTCTTACTCTGTTCAGAAGGAGAGAGTAGGGTCCTCCTGTAGTGCCCCAAGTCAACTATGACAAAATATTACAGAATGGATGCTTTAAAATGGCAGGAATTTGTTCTCTCGTGGCTCTGAAGGGGCACATGGGTGAGATCACACTGATAGCAGAGTCATGCCCACTCTGAACCTGGGGAAAAATCCTTCTTTTTTATGGTGGTTTTGCCCTTGCTGTGTTCTAGGTCTATGACCACAATATTCATTCTCTGCCTAATCAAAATAAAGACTCATCTCATAAATCTGGAGGTTCAAATCGATCTCACCCCTCAAAAACACTGTCATTGGATTAGGGGTCCAGCTTTAAACTAATCTTAGCCTGGTTCCTTCTAAATCAGGCAACATTTATATATAACATGGATAGAAATTTAACCCATACTTTGGGGGACATGGTTTAATCCAAACCAGCTATGGACCCAACATGGGAGACTTTTCCCATAGTATGAAACGGAGATATCTCAGGTCAACCCATGTGTCCTGGGTTGTCTTCTCCAATCTGCATGCATGTAATGGTCAAGTCCAGTGTCCTTAAGTCTGAAGACAGGATCTCAGCTCTCGCTGTTTTCCTGCAGTTTCAGAACACAGAGTAGGTGAACCTTAGGCTCCTATGAACAAAGAATGACATCAAACTTCCCAAAAAAGACCAAAGACATGGCCCAAGCAGAGGGCCTTCACTCTGGAGAGGTTTCTGAGGGACCGAGTTCTATGCACTTTAACCCCAGGTCATTGGAGGAATGTGGAAAGGACCGCTGTCAGCAGCCTTTCCCACAAGCCCAGGGTGAAATATGACTGAGCCAGGATGGTTTGAACAAACCCTCCCATCCTGCCCCCATTGCCAAGAGGAGCTAAGATCCATTGGAGCCCCCATCCCCATCATTTCAGCAGCACTCTGCCCATCCATGGCATCAGGATAAAATTAACCGCAAATGGGAGAAATTGAGGGTGAATCCAGGAACCAACTCAGTGATTGCATTTCTGCATGTAATTGTCACCAAAGGATCCTGTCAGAGCTGGCGAGGCTGTGCTTTCTGAGATGAAGTGGTTGGATGAGGTCTAGGCATCAGCCAGTGGAACAGACACCTCTTCTGAGAGAAGGCAGGGGAGGCGAGGACAATGAGGAAAGCTCTCTCTCTTTGCACCTGAGAAAACTGAGAAATGGCTAGCGTGAGTGCCCGACCCATGCAGATGAAATTGATTTCATCATTTCTCATTTTCCATACTGAGATTACAGCTGGGCAGAGAGCAGCCCTCTATTTTCAACTCAGCGTTTCGATTTTTCAAACAACTTCAGGCTTAGCCTGTGTTAGTCCCTTCCTTTTGCTTGCATAATAATTAAAAAGAAAGTGTGGCTACTTCTGGGTTGACAAAACAGAATCTGAAATTTGGTGGAGGAAACCTTGTAACACTGTAAAATTGGTTTTTTAGAAAGTGACTTTAACTTCTATGCATCTCCTAATGATGGAATAGAATCCAAGAGTCAGCCTTTCCCCAGAAAAGAAGGGAGAGTACCTTCTCTCTGGAGAGGCCACAACATGCCATGCTCCTGCCTCTGCCCTAATCTAATGCAAGGTGGTTTCCATGAATAGTCACTTCTCACTTCCCCTTTCTTTCTTCCACCGTGAAGATGAGTTTTGGGGTAGATACCAGATTCTGAGGCAGAGGGAACCCTCTTGGGCTCTGTGAAAAATCTAGCCTTCTAGGACATACCAACCCAACCTGGACCAGTCTTCAGAACCAAGGCTTTACATGGAAGCATATACCAAATGCCTCGATGTCACTGAAGGACCAATAAGTGGCCAGAGTCAAAGGTACCACAGTAAGGAAATAGCAAGCCCTGGAGCCTATTGATGGCAGAGGCTTTCCTGCACCTGAGTCTGCAGTTAGCAGGACTCACTCAGGCCCAGAGCTTTCCCTAGAGCATCCTGGTATGGGTGCGCAGTGTACCGCCATCTCTGGTTACTACAGCTGGTGCTTGGAGACATGAACCTGGTGGCCCTACTTGCAGATAGAGGTCAAGCTATGTTGCCTGGAGCATGAGGCTTCTTGCTGGGAACCACATCAAGCAACTGTCTTTTTCCTACAGACTTTGAGCCACTAAGAAGACAGAAAGAGCTGGCATCCCGCTGTGTGAGCAGGAAGCCTTGGGAGCTCTCAGTGACAGCTGCAGGGGTCTGGATGTCGGTGGGAATGGCACGGTGCCTTGAACATTTATGTTTTTCTTACTGGAGATGCAAGATTGGAAGCACTGATCTAGTCTGGCCTGGTGTGGTTTATAGTGACTACGAATCTGCTGATGTCCCGGAGCCTGGGCACACTCCAGTGGTCTTCCCACTCACTGAAGGGAGCAGGCTTTTCACATTAGGAGGTGGGTAGCTTCCTGGAGTGTCCCAGTTCTTAGGTGACGTTCCCTGTGGAGCACAGACACATTGGTTCTATTTATGTCTTATGCTCCTGCTGGGAAAATCAACTCAGAACACTGAAACCCAGATTTACTGGCCAAGGAAAGGTTTCAAATTCATGAGAGGCCTGGAGCTGCCTTGGCAATAGCTGAGGACACAGGCTTTATGTCCCCTCCTCCATGTTCTTTTCCCTTTTTGCCATCTCTAACTCCAGGCAGAGGGGAGCCCTGACAAGCAAGTCTTTTTCTATTGATAGCTAGAATTTGACGTTAATGGCCCGAGCACTCTGCAATCAGCTTACAATTGCTTAGTGCTATGATAGGAAAAAAAGGTTGGAGCTTGGGCCAGAAACCCACCCAGCTCTGTGTGAGGTACCGAGCTCACCACAAAAGATGGCTGAGTGACTTCACAGATTTGGAAACCCCATCAGTACATATGTGGATGTCACGAGACTGAGTTGAGCCCTGGTTATTGTGGAGGGAAACCATGTTCCAGAATGGAGGTTCTCAACCTCAGAAATAGCATCGAGAACAGAAGCAGTGGGATTTATTTTAGAAGGATCCCTGGAACATGGCTCACAACTGCTCAGAAAACAGTGAGATCTTTGATCTTCTAAATGGTGGCTCAGATCTGCACTGACAGGAGGATTGCCATGAGTTCAAGACTAGCCTGGCTACATGGAGTGTTCCAGGCCAGCCTGGGCTACAAAATGTGAATATGCTTTAAACAAATAAATGAATAAAAATAGAACAAATCAACACACACATACAGAGTTTAGAGCAACTGATTTTTCCATCGACTTGGAATTGCTCTTCTCTCCTCCCTGCTCAGCACATGTGTGCCCTGATGCCATCTGCTGCCTGTAAAGCGGTTCCAGTGTATCTCACTGTCTGTGGGTTGGAACCTTAGTCTCTGAATTCATATGTTGAGGTCATTAGTGGGTGGGGCTTCAGAGTAAGATGAGGTCATGTGGGTGGGGCTCCCATGATGGATGGAGACCCAAGCTTACTCAGAATCAGTTTGCTGCTCTCTTCTTGCCACAGAGTGTTGCGAGATGGCAAGGCCCTCACCACAGGCTGACACTTTGATCATAGCCTCCCTGGTCTCTAGAACTGTGAGAATCATTTTCTTTCTGCTCATAAATGGCTCAGCATAAGCTACTGTGTTACAGTCCTATGATGTGAAACTGAACTTCCTCTCATGGTTCATGTTTTAAGCTCTCTCTAGCCCTGGGTGTTCTTTTGAAAGCTTGTGGAGCCTTTAAAAGAAAGGTTTTCATTGGCGGAAGGAGGCCACCAGGGACAGGCTCTGCAGCTTGTGGCCATCCCTGCTTCCCCCTGGTCTCTGCTTCCTGGTCCAGCATGATGTGAACAGTTACTTCACTTCCTGCAGTCTCAGAGGAGCCGTACCACTCTCCAGTCTCCAGCACAATAGACTGAAAGTTCTTGGAAACTGTGGGCCCAAACAATCCTCCCTGGAGTGTTTTCTGTGAGGCAACTAATTACAAGGACACAAAAATAACTAGTAGGAGGAAGAAGGACCCAAAGAGATACATTTGGCCCCAGCTGTGTTCACCCAAAGGGGAAGGTGACAAAGACTCCAAATGAGAAAAAGGGGCGGGCCAGGGACATGCCTTCCCTGGTTACCAACCTTGCCTGTGCTTGTTCCTCTCATGGTTGTGAGCGTCTTCATTCTCTTGCATCTCAATCAAGGGTTCAGTGTTCCACCCAGGACTCAGAGAAGCAGCAAGCTGCTCCTAGCATGAGGATCCCATCCCTGAGAGCCCATTTTTGACACCATTATTTTTTAAAAATCTAACACCCCTGAATCTCATTGGCAAAAGAGCAGCCACTTACAGGTACCTAACCCAGAAAGCCCACAGCTGCAACCAATTTCTTCACTTCAGCATCAGTACCATTGTGATTTTGTGTGTTGGGGGAGTAAGGCAGGGAGGCCTTTGAAGAAGTTATGGGGTTTGGGGAGGTGTCTGCTGCCGTGCTGTGTGATGTGCCCGGCTCTATGCCAGCCTGACTGGGGCCTGTTCTCTCTTTGTTGGAGACTCCCCACCTGAAAGCATTTCTTTTTTTCTTTTAGATTTATGTGTTTACACTGTGGCTGTCCTCAGACACACCAGAAGAGGGCATCGGATCCCATTACAGATGATTATGAGCCACCATGTGGTTGCTGGGAATTGAACTCAGGACCTCTGGAAGAGCAGTCAGTGCTCTTAACCACTGAGCCAATCTCTCCAGCCCCTTAGAAGTATTTCTTAACAGGGCCATGCATAAAAGTCATCAAGTTATGGGGCTCTCACAGGGAAAAAAATGCTAGGTCTAAGTTCTCAGAATCCATATTGCAGGCCAGAAGTCATGAGAACATGAGGCTGGACAGATGACAAGGGCTGACACAGCTTATTCAAGGGAGGAATTATAGAGACCCGTGTATCACATGGAAGATAGACCAGTAAACATCTCAGGTGGGAATCATAAGACTCCTGGAAGCGTTTCTGCAGATTCAGAGCAGGCTGGCCCTTATGCAGAGAGGAAATCTGTGTATGCAGGGCCCACCACATATGCATTCATTCATTCAACAAACAAAGCTCAGCCCAGCAAGATTGAGGCTGCCGGATCACAGAAAATAGCATCGTCCATGATCACAGCCTCGTGACACTCATAGCCCACTGGAGCATCACACAGTGTACATGTGACAGGTATGTAGAAGTAAAGGAATTCTGGGGAGTCCTGGGGTCAGGAAGATCAGGGAAGGTCTCTTGGAAGATGTGGAATTTGAGCAAAGGATTGAGGGACCGAAGAGCTTCAGAGTGATGGTTCTCGACAGAAAGGGATACGGTGCTTAAAAAGAAGGAGATAATAACCGGAGATGGGAATGGGTACAATGGCAGAGGCATGCTGGATAATTCTGCCTTTGTTTCCAGAGTAAATGGCTATCCTTGTAATAGCTATAAACTTGTGCTCTTGCAGGGTCACAGGCTGAGATCAGAAGCAAAGAGTTCAAGAGAAGGCTGTTAAACAGATAAGGTGCCCCCACTTATAGGGGGCAAGCATGGACCAGTGCAGAGGCACTTATGGGTGTGTGTGTGTGCACATGCATGCATAAGCAAAGCACAAATACTCAAGAGTATGCACATACACACACACATGCTCGTGCGCGCACACGCATACACACACACACACACACACTCACACACACACACACATACACACATTGGTTCTAGTAACCTAAGTGGCGTGATTCACCCTTCCGAGATATACATTGTATCCCACAGAAGCCTGTCCTCCTCTGACCACCCCACCTCCCACCAGAATCACAGGGAACAGTGGTATAAGGCTGAGCTAAGCAAGGTGGTGCAGGCTGGCTAGGAGTGTGCACTTGGATATTCTGACTCCACTCTTCCCTCGAGGGCGTGGGAAGGGTTTCTAACAGCAGATCTTGTTTCTCGTTAGCTTCATCTCCCCTTTCCTTACCATCTCCCACTCGGTGCAAAGGATTGATTCTAGGGCTCTGCATATGCTAGACACCTCAGTTCTTGATCAGATATTTTTGGAATGAGTAAATAAATCATTCACTATGACCTACATACAAGGATAAAAAAAAAAATCATAGCTTTTGGCCTTATCTTGCATTGTGTTGAGTATCCCCTTATCAGGAAAATGTAATATTTTCAATCCAATGCCAAGTCAAACTCCCTGGAGGTAAAGCCTACAAACACTGGGTATGACGCATGCTCTGTTTGTGTTCCCAATCTCTCCGCTTGTGGAACACATGCATGCTAAATGGAGTGAGATTGTTTTTAAGCCTGAATACACAATCACATGCAAACACAAACTTTACAAAACATGGTGGTTTGTTGTCACATGGAAGGAGAGCAAAGGTCTTGCACATAGGAAAGGTCCCACAAGGCCAGGCCAACAGCCTGTTGGTCCTGAGTCAGACACCAGTGAGTCTTAGCCTGTTCTTCTATAAGACACATTAAGAGCAATCTGGTTGTCAATTTCTCCTTTTATTCCTAATCCCTTAGAGAAGCAGTTCGCCTTTGGACCTTGACTCTAACTAGAGGTAGAGAGTGCTATAGTCTGGCCTTCCATCCCTAGGGTGTGGTTTGAGCAGTGTGGACCTAGAGGACCTAGAGGCTTTTTCACTGAGGCAGGATCAGCAAACACTCTCCCTCAGTTTCAGTACACACAATACAGAACCCAGCCAAACCCAGGGTAAGGTCAGTGCTGATGGTTACTGGGGTGAGTACAAGGTGACCCTTGCAGTGCCATGGCCCCAACTAAGACCAGGTTCTGACTTCTGCAACATCTCTGGCACAGTACTTGCGGACCTTGGTACAGGCAATGGTGTCTTCATTGACTGATGGGAACACTCAGGCACCAAGGAGCCCCTATGAACCCTTGAATACCAGGCCTATATTGACTCTTTGCTTCATACCAACTCAAGGAAGTTAAGACTATTTCTCAGCACATGACTGGACTGTCCTGGGGAATAGAGCGACATAGACCCACAGAATGTATTTGCTTGAAGTAAATCATGTGAAACCTCTTTGATTGGTGATGATCTTTTGGGGACTATGCCTTGAGAGTCCCTTCTGAGATATCGGTCAGTGTATCCTGTAGCCAAGAGGAAGATACATCATCCAGTATGACTGTTCTAGAAGGTCATAGGTGGTACACTAACAGGAGGTTGCTAACAGTAGAACTCTGGCTCCTCTCTATATCCTAGGATCAGCCTTCCCCACGAGCCTGCTACATTCACTGGTATATAGGGATCAGATAGGGCTATTGGACTCTGGCCTGTGATCTCTGTGACCCTGTGACAGCCTGGGACTTGGGAGCTGACAGGGAGATACAGGGGTTGTCACTGAGAGTCAATGCACCACTGTATGACTGTAATTAATGCCAGACAGAGTTGCTGCCCTTCAGAGTGAGTCATATCCAGCACAAAGCGACCAAACCCCATCCTGCTCACTAAGTGGTTATTGATGTACCAGACCTGGTAGGCCACTGGGATAATCATCCAAGGGCCACATCCCAGTGGCTGAATGGCTTGAAGCTTTGCTTTTAAAAAGTAAGGCTACTTTTGTTCAGTCTGAGTCCTACTAAGCTGTACCACTTAAATAGAAGGCGAGCCATGAAGCCGCTCGGGTCTATTGGAGAGTTCTGGGGCCAGTTCCCACGTGTACCACGAGAGCTTCAGGAGCCAATTACCTTCTGATGCTCTCTGAAATTCTTTGATGGATTCTAAACTGGAAAATATTTGCTCTATTCCTTTTAGAATTGAAGCTTCTGATATCAACCAAAATAGGGAAAAGAAGGATGGCCGGGCTTGCGTTCCTCCTGCCGTAATTTCCGTATCACCAAGGGGTTTGTGAGCATCATCAGAAGAATTATTAAGATGCTCAAGAAAATAAGCCGTTAAGAAAATGCATTTAGGTGTCATAAAATGGAAAGGCCGTGTTTCTCCTCGCCAGAGGAATTGCATGGGGGACATAAACCGTAATGTTATGACTGAAACCCTCCAGCTAAGTGCTTTCTGCCCTGCAAAAACATGAGGACTAGTAGAAAGGAGCAGAAATAGAAGCTGAAAACAGAGATGGGACCACATCCTGGCATTGCTTGGGCCACTGGAGGCCCCCTGACACAGAGCTGCACTCTGAGGTGATGCTTGACATCACCGTGGGTCTGCTGCCAGCCACGTGGTGCAGCAGGCTCAGTGGTGGGGGTCTTAGTTATCTTTGGGTGTTGTTTGTGTTTTTCTTTTCTCCATAAACCTACAGTCACTAAGCTTTCAGGACCCCATTGCTATTGGCTTGTTGGCACAGAGATAATGAGCTCAGAGTGTCTGGATAGATGTGTGTTTTCTTTCCTTTTCCTTTTTCTAAAAAATCTCTCTGAAAACACATTCTGTGTGTGGCACTGAGAGGAATTGCTAAAGGAAGAGAGCCCATAGCCGTAGCTGTCAGTCATGCTGGAGGGACATTGCATCATCTCCCCAAGGTTTCCATTGCTATGCATCTGCTTGTCTTAGGAGGCACCCCCTTTCTTGATAGAAGCCTCACATCAGTCATGACCAAGCGGAGACAGCATCTGGGGGAGTACACAGGCCTGGGTCACCCTGTCTGCCTCAGAGCGTGGCCTTCACACTCATATGATCAATGAGACGAGCTTAGTCACAGAGTATGTTCAACCACAGCCTGGAAGCTGATCCCACTGGGAAGAAGCAGAATGACCAGCTCCTCGCCTATTCAGCCCTGATTTTAATAACCCCAAGTGCTCTTTTGCTGGCATCTTCAGACAATTCAATAGCTTTTTTTTTTTTCGTCCAAGAAACATTTCTAGAAGTAAACAGATTTGAATTCCTTCCACATTTTCAGCATGGATTCTTTTTATTTCTCTCTGTCTTAAAAAGCTCAATGAACTGTGTACTGTAAATAAGGAGAAATGAAATTCCTTTATTCATGATGATAATGCTTAAACCTATTTCCCTAGATGGAACCCATAATGCGATTGCACAAGCCCCACTGTAAATGCATTTCTCATATTTTATGCATCCAGTCCTAAAGTTATAATATTTACAATGCACAAATACGAATGCCATCATTACACTCCTGAGTAAGCTCAGTTACCCAAGAAATGGCACAAATCAAACAGAATTAAAGAAAATGTAGACAGGATCGTGGTACCTCAGAATGCTCAACCCCGTATCCTGTCACCTTTGGCAGATGGGGAGACCTCTGTGTTCCTGTCACTACTAGAAAGCATGAAGGGTCAGATGCATCCCTCTGAACAACTCTCCCCTGCAACCCATGCAGAAGGATCAAAATGACACAAATGTCATTTTCCAAGTCTCTTGGCTGTCATGTTCTACTTCTTACTTCCCTAGGGTGAAGCCAAACAGGGGAAGCATGGTGGAGGAGTGCAGTGGGCACAGGCTGGGCTAGGAGAAGAGAGGCTGGCAGCCAGAGGGAGCAGAGATGGCGTTCTCCATGAGCCTGTTGTGTTTTGTATAGAAAGCACCCTCTGGGAGCTTAGCAGTTCTTTGTCAAGCCGCATGCCCATAGCACCCTGCATCTTTCCTCCAGCCTTTCGGCACGGGCTGAGCACAGAGCACACTTTCACCTTCCTTCAGGCTCAGAAGGATCTCAAATGCTTCTCTAGACCGTTTGTGGCTACCGCTGTGTTCTGGTTCCCAGCGAAGCTTGAGCACCCACCTTACCACGTGCAGAAAGATGGGGAAATAGATGTGACGACTCAGGAGAGACAGGAGCACACTGGGTGACAGCCCACTCTCCTGTCTGCAGTGACACGGTCCACCTGCCGAGCCTCCTTCACAGCTCTGCAGATATACACGGTAAACTCAGATGATTCATCTCCTGTGCTGGAACGAAGAACAGTCACCTTTGAAAACCGCTCTGAAGTCCTGCTTTGAAATCCAACAAAATCTCCTCCCCCGGCCCCTCATCTTTAGAGTTTTTCCCCCCATTCATCTGGTCATTTTGTCATCTTGTGCAGAGCTTCATGCTGTGAATTTGGTCATTTCTGTGACAGCTGTTCAGTATCTGTCACAGAGGGAACAGCCATCCACCGGATTTACACAGCTTAGGGTTCATATCTATAGACGGGGTATTGCTTCCACCAGCTCCAAATCCTCCCAAACTCCACAGAGCTAGGGTCATAAGAATGCAGGCAGCATGTCTCGCTGTATAACTAGCTGGTGCTTTGAGGAAAGGCCAGCCACAAAAAGACCCTGAAATAAGAACTCCCTCCAAGTATATGCAGAGTGAAGCTGGACTTTATGTTCTGTCCACTGAATGTCTACAAGCTAAATGCACAGACTCTTGTCCTGCAAGCTCCCAGTTTTCTGGGGGAACAGAGAAGCCATCAATCACCAGACACACAAGACTCAGGTGACCTTGTTCTGGTCTAGTGGGACAGCCAGAGACCACGGGGCCTCCAAAGCACTCAGGGATAAAATATAATCCAATAAATCACTAACGTAATGTGCCCTTCCTTGTGCTAACAGCAGTACCCGAAAGTGGTGGGATTGAATTGAGAACTAGCCAGGTACTGAGGACCTATAAGAGATATGGCAATGCCCTAATGAAGTTTGAGTATGAAACAGAGACACACCTTCCACAGAGCAAGAGCTACAAAGCTGTAAGGTCATATTCATTTCAACCAGATGCTTGGTTAGTGTATAGTTAAGGAGTCCTTTCAAGCTCCTGTTTCTTGGCTAGTGAGATGGTTGAGTAGTAGTGGGTTGAATAGCACCTTCCACCACGTTTGATAAACTGAGTTCAATCAATGGACCTCTAATGACAGAATGAGAGAACTGGTCTCAGTGGCTAAGAGCACATACTGTTCTTGCGGAGGCCCCAAGTTCAGTTCCCACAAACCACTTCGAGTAGCTTATAATCATCTGTAACTCCAGGTCTATGAGATTGTTCTAGCCTCCATAGGCACCGACCTCATGTGCGCGCGTGCGCGCACACACACACACACACACACACACACACACCCTCCATAGGCACCGACCTCATTTGTGCACACACATATATACACACACAATGTATACACACACACACACACTAAAATTTTAAACAAGTACAGAACTGACTCCTATGAGTTGTCCTCTGACCTCCATGTATGTGCTATGTTATACACACACACACACACACACAACACACACACACACACACACACACACACACATTAAAATAAGAATGTTGATCTTTGATGTTTTAGGATTGTAGTTTGGAAGCACTATAATGTAGAATTAAAAATAAAGTTTAATGACCATTGTAGAAAATAAATCTTTAATAAAAATATAAAATCCTTATTAAGAACAAATATGTTACATAACATTCATTTTTCTAACTTAATTGCATAAATGATGAAAGAAAATACATTATAATTAAGGAATACCAAATTATTAAAACTATTTAAGTAATTTTGAATTTCTGAATTCTGCCATTTTGAACATTTAGGTCAATTTTATCAAATGACTTTTGTACACAATAAAATGTGTCAGGGCCATGACTTTCCACACATCCAAGCTCAGTGAAAATGTGTGTGAGATCCCCAAACATTGTCTCTCCGTCTGCACATACTGAAATGGAAGAGAACCAAGGATCCTTGCTAGTACAGGATGCTTCTGGGCCATCTTATGTTCATGGTTTGAACTGATGGGCATCTTACAAAACAAGGATTATCCCAGGAAGTAAGGAATCTGTCATAGTACAATACCTTTCACTCCCCTGCCTGTCTCAGAGTGCAATCTTCTCACCAGAGCCTGTTCTAGAGTCTTCATGGGAAGACTAAATCCAGCAAAGGGCTAGGCTACTACGTTTCTCTTTGGCCACCTTTGCCTGGTGGCTTTGGGCTCAGCAGGGTGAGTCAGCCTTTTGACCTGAATGGCCTCTTCCCATTCTCAAAAACTGCTTTAATCGAAGCTCACTTATCATGGGTCTCGTCTCTCCATTAACCACTAGCACGAGGTCCAATCACCTGATACTTCCTACTTAGGCTTGCGGCAGCATCAGTATAGAGAAGGTGTGGACAGAGTGTCCCACCTTCCCATCAATTCCACTATCACATAGAAAAACACCACAAGATGCTAAGCACCACAGCTCACAGCCACTGCCCAGTGTGCTAACAGTGAAAGCCAGAGCTTAGATAGACATCTGGGCTGGAAGAGAAACCCAAACTTCCTCCTTAACTCTGACCCTGAGACCATGTAACCCTTACCCTGTCCCAGACGTCTTAGCTGGTCCCAAACTTCTAGGAGGCAGAGGGAAGGGAAGGATAGAGGCAGAGGCCAGATGAAGGTTTCTGTGTCCATAGGGAAATCCTGCAAGCGGGTGAATGATGTACCTAAGTTAGATAATCGCCCCATTTTCATTTTACTTTTGGCTGCATAAGGTCGATTTCTGAGAGCCTCTTTCAGCTTTCCCTAGTTTACTTGAGGTTGAAGGGTTCCCCCAGAATGGTTTAGACAGTCCCCTGGCAGGTGGTGATAACAGGAACTCTTGACAGTGTATAAAAGCATTCCATAAAGAGTCTGGGACCACTGTGGAATCCCAGGCAGGAAGGGGGTTTCTACAGTCCCTATGGCTGGTCCTACACAGGTGGGCTAGAAAGTGAAAGTGGGGATGAAGGAGAGAAGATGCAGATGAAGGTGAAGGAAAGAATTGCAAAGTCACGTGGCTCTCAGAAGCCCAGAGACACTCTGCTCCTGTAGACGTCCACTTTGTAAGACCCTGGCAAACTAGTTGCCTGTCTTCCCTGTCCAGAACAAAAAGCCAGGTCTTGTTAAGGGGGATTCCTTCCAAATCCAGCCCTCACAAGTGTCTTCACTTCCACTGACATCTAGCCATGACTTTTCAACCCCAGCACCTGTGTGGGGGCATGGACAGTCTCAGAAGCCTCTAAATCTCTGTGCTGCTTGTGTCCTGCCATAAGCCTTGATATGCAAACAAGCCTGCACACTTAGTTCCACTCAGTACACCAACACTGGATCCTCTGAGGTTGTCAGGGCCCCTGAGATCCTTCAGACACCTCAGTCCTACCAGCCACCTGGCTCTTCTAGCCATCTGCTGCTGCCTGCATGGCCCCGGGTCTTTAACTGTCCTTTTTGTCTGCTAAATCCATTCTAACCATTACCTAAGATACGAGAAGAAGCCAGTCATCTCCAGCAAGCCCAGCAGAGAGACCTAATGAAACCAACCCTACAAACATCTTAACCTTGACCTTGAGCAGAAAGGTAACGGATGAAAATTTGCTATTTCAAGTGACTTCTGGTCATGTAGCTCATATTCAGCGACATGGGAATTTGAGTTGTGGGAGTCAGGGGTGTGATGCTACTGTCAGATGCTACTATTCTGTGACATTTGTATCTAAGCATAGGGAAGCACATTATTCTTGCTTTCTTAAGCATCAGGTTTCAGTTCTCGAATGAATGTTTCCCATCCCCTCTTCTGTTACCAAGTGAAAGCCATTGCTGTAGAGTGTTGGGAGTTTTAGCCTGTCCTTGTCAGCCCCAGTATTTTCTCAATCAGGGAGAAATTGACAAGTTTCTGAACAGATGGAATTTCCAAGAGCATTATAGGAAGAGGGTCATGGGAGGAGATAAAAAGCAGAGAAGAGGAGAGAGAAATGAGTGAAAAGGAAGAGAAAATGGAGGAGGAAGAAAAAGAGGAGGAAGGTTCTACCGTTGGGAATCCAGGTAGGGCTGTATAATCATCTAAACAATGTTCCCCAAAGTACCGGGTTCTAATCTCCAGAGCCTATGTTATTTCACATGGCAAAATGATTAAATGGTGGATTTTGGTGAAAGAAGCCCGGTTTAGTTAGGCAGGCCTTAACTCATAAGTGTCCTTATAAAAAGGAGGGGAAGAATCTTACCCACACTGGTAAGGAGGGCCCGGGAGACTGGAACCAGTGACCATGAAGGGAAGGAACAACATGATGCAATGACAGGAGTTGGAGGAGGCCAGAAATGTTTTGTCTCAAGTAGCCTTTTGAAGCTTGGTGATAAGAAAATCTCAACTCTATCCTCAGGTAGCACTCTGGCCTTGGTCCTCAAGAATTATGAGAAAATGAGTTTGTGTTAACTTAAACCACCCAATCCATGTGCTGCAACAACCAAATAAAAGTCCCACAAAAGTCTTAAGACAGGAATATAAGAATAGGTGTAG
>NC_046155.1:64700281-64702781 GCF_011064425.1 Rattus rattus
GAGGAAGTGCGAATAGCTTATTCAGGGGCAGATTAATGCAAAAGAGCTGAGGGGGGACATAAATCTACAAGTAGTGACTTGTGCCATCATGTAGGTGTAATGATTACCAAAGTGGAATCAGGGCTCCGAGTATCAGCTTAACACAGAGAAAATTCGCTTGATGGGAGAGTATTAAAGTCGTGCAGTAATATATCCATACACTGTGACTAAATTTTATAGTTCATGAAGCATATTAGTATTACACTATATCCTGGTACATTCAAAAGGTGATTTCCATTTAGATGCTCATTTTTCATGAAGATAAATATGACATGAATCATAATTTCCCTGAAGTAAATATTACAAATAATAAAATACTCAGGCAAGCAAGTTGAGGGATGACAGTAATGTTTTCCATTTGTATGGTAAGTGGCGGACCTTGTGGCCTATCAAGTAACAAATTGAATGTTTAATCTTTCTCCATGCAGATTGAGGATGGCAAAGTAGCGGCGGCCTCACAACAAATTGAGAGTCCTCTGGTGGCTCGTGGAGTATCAGCTATTCTGCCTTTGGAGGCCAATAGAGGGTGTCAGCAGAGCTTTGTCAAAATACATCACAGGCATGAAGTTGTAAAATTGCAATTTACAACAAAAAGACTTTGGGATAACAGGCAAATCTTAGGCATGCTAAATACACGGCAAATATTTAGAGAAGCTTTGTAAGCAATCTAAACATTGTTAGGGGACGTTGCTTAGCATCCGGGGGGCATCCCAGAGGTAAAGAAAGAAATGTATCCTATCACACAGCAAATAGTCGATCCCAAATGATAAAAATATTCTTTATATGGTGGCTGATAGAGTTAAGCTAATTGGGTAGAGGTGGCTTAAAGCCATGCCCCAAAGCGGCTGGTGACTGGTTGGTGAGCATGTCACATCCTTAGCAGTGGTGCTCACAGTGACACCCACCTTTTATTGGTTTGTCCTCAAGGTTTAGGGTCCCTCTGGGACTGGGAGCTCTTAGTGCAGTGAGGTCTGGGGCTGGCAACAGAGCTGGTTTGCCAGCTGGGGTCTGGAGCTGGGGTCAGGCCACAGTCAGTAGCTTGTGTTTCATCCAGTGGGTGGGTGATTTTCCTGTTAAGGGCCCTGTTGTATATTAATTTTAAGTTGTAATGCCTGTACTACAAGATGACCCAACTAGCATTTTGATTACGGATTTTATACATTAAAAAATTTCATTATCTGAGTTCCTGGAGACCTCCTCGATTGGCTGGCTTGTCTGACCTGCAGCTGTGTCTCCGTGTCAGGGACTCTGGCATGAGAATGTTTCCTGTATTGTTCTTCCCACTATGTGAACCATTAATAGTGCTTTTGACTCTGGGGTAAGTCAAGACTCTTTATAACCAAGATGAGTGTGTGTGTGTGTGTGTGTGTGTGTGTGTGTGTGTGTGTGTGTGTGGGCACAGAGGTGGGGCACCTCAATGGATTTTTCTTGATCTCTGTAGGAGTCATTGAGCTATGTGCAGGGAATGTGGGTAAGGCTGCCTTCTGCATCCCTGAGTTTTGGGAGAAGTTAAGAAATCCCATCTATTCTACTCTTTCAACAGCACATTCTCTAACTATCAGGGTTGCTTTCTTGAAGTCCGGTTAAGTTATGGGAGGAGATAGCCAGTCATTGAAAAGCGAATAGTTCATACCCGTCTTCACTCACTGAAGTGTAATAGGAAGATGTGGATGGGTGCCACTCACTGGGCAGGTACTTCTGGTCACTTAGGTCACTCCCCCATTAGGGTTGGGGAGAGGAGACGGCAAAGGTCTTTGCAGGGAGAAGTAGATAGAGACCCTGACAGAGCAGCTGTGCTCTGTAGTGAGGGCTGAGAGAGGTGATGAGATAGCCCTGCTCCAGAGGGGAGTCTGTCCCCTCTCTTACACACGTAGTGCAGGGGCCTGCCCTGGTGTCCATCTACAAAGGTATTCTCCTGCTCCCCAATGCAGAAGCCCTCTAGTGGGCATCAGTGGGACAGCACTTCTGCGTCATCAGCTCCAATCTTGTCCTTTGAACCCCACATCCACTGTGGACCTCATCCGAGCATGACAGCAGTGAGGTGGGGGAGCTAGCAGGTTTCATTGTGGGTCCCAATCCAGCCTTGTGAAGAGAGGAGATGCCTCTGTGATCAGGGGCCAGGGGTTTGACAGCAAGCAGAGGTGTGCCCTGTCTTTGCAAAAAACCAGACAGGGCCTCTCTGTGGGGGAAGTTGGTGTTCTTCCAGATTCTACCCTCTTGGAAAGCTGCCCTGGGAAGAGCACACCTCCTCTCCAGGGGCTGCTGGAGGAGGCGGGGCCTTTCCCGTCCACCTCTGCTGTCACTCCGCTGGCCTGCACGCTGCCATCTGTACAAAGCCACGATATTCTTTGCTCGCACTGGGGTTTTGATAATTCTCTACCTTTTTTTTTTTTGTAATTGCAGAATCATAAAATATTTTAATTTCAAGGTTAGCAATTTTCTCTTGCATACTTAATTTATA